>NW_026948588.1:0-71190 GCF_035770615.1 Melospiza melodia melodia
TAAACCCTGCCTGTGCTCGGGGTACGGCAAGAACGGGGCCCTGACCGTGCTGCAGGTACCAAAAACCCAAAAACCACCCCAAAAATCACCCCAAAAATCACCCCAAAAACATCCCAAACACACCCCAAAAACCCCAAACCCTGCCTGTGCTCGGGGTACGGCAAGAACGGGGCTCTGACCGTGCTGCAGGTACCCAAAAACCCCAAAAATCACCCAAAAACCCCAAACACACCCCAAAAACATCCCAAACACCCCCCAAAACCCCAACCCTGCTGTGCTCGGGGTACGGCAAGAACGGGGCTCTGACCGTGCTGCGGGTACCCAAAAACCCAAAAAACACCCCAAAAATCACCCCAAAAAACCCAAAAAACACCCTAAAAACCAAAAATCAACCCAAAAACCCCAAAAATCACCCAAAAACCCCAAAATCACCCCAAAAACATCCCAAACACACCCAAAAACCCCAAATGCTGCCTGTGCTCGGGGTACGGCAAGAACAGGGCCCTGACCGTGCTGCAGGTACCCAAAAACCCCAAAAATCACCCAAAAACCCCAACACACCCCAAAAACCAGCCCTGAACCCCAAACCCTGCCTGTGCTCGGGGTATGGCAAGAACAGGGCCCTGACCGTGCTACAGGTACCCCAAAAACCCCCAAAAACCACCCCAAAAATCACCCCCAAAAACCCCCAAACGCTGCCTGTGCTCGGGGTACGGCAAGAACGGGCCCTGACCGTGCTGCAGGTACCCAAAAACCCCAAAAATCACCCCAAAAATCACCCCAAAAATCACCCCAAACCCTGCCTGTGCTCGGGGTACGGCAAGAACGGGCCCTGACCGTGCTACAGGTACCCAAAGACCCCAAAAACCACCCCAAAAATCACCCCAAAATCACCCCAAACACACCCCAAAAACCCCAAACCCTGCCTGTGCTCGGGGTACGGCAAGAACGGGGCCCTGACCGTGCTACAGGTACCCAAAAAACCACCCCAAAAACATCCCAAAAATCACCCCAAAACCCCAAAAACACCCCAAAAACCTCAACACACCCAAAAACCCAAAAATCACCCCAAAAACATCCCAAACACACCCCAAAAACCCCAAACCATGCCTGTGCTCGGGTACCCGGGGTGCTCGGTACCCCAAAAACCCCAATTCCCCCTGAACCCAGAAACCCCAAAACCCCTGGAACCTCAAAATCCAAAAAAAAAAACCCCAATCCCCCTTAACCCAAAACCTCCCTGAAACCCCAAAAACCCCAAAACCCTCCCTGAAACCCAAAAACCCCAAAACCTCCCTGAAACCCCAAAAACCCCAAAACACTCCCACAAATCCGAAATCCCACCTGAACCCCCCAAACCACCTGAACCCCAAAAGCTCCAAACCCCAAATCCCCCTGAACCCCAAAAAACCCAAAGCTCCCCTGAACCCCAAAATCCCTGAACCCAAATCCCCCTGAAATCCAAAAAACCCCAAACCCCAAATCCCCCTGAACCCCAAAAACCCCAAATCCCCTGAAACCCTAAACCCCCCTGAACCCCAAAAACCCCAAATCCCCCCTGAACCCCACAAACCCAAATCCCCCTGAACCCCAAAAACCCCAAACCCCCCTGAACCCCAAAAACACCAAACCCCCCTGAACCCCAAATCCCCCATAACCCCAAATCCCAAACCCCCCTGGTCCCCACAAATCCCCCTGAACCCGAAAACCCAACCCCCCTGGTTCCACAAACCCCCTGAACCCCAAAACCCCAAAACCCCCTGAACCCCAAAACCACCAAATCCCCCCTGAACCCCGAAACCCCAAACCCCCCCTTGAACCCCAGACCCCCCTTTGCCCCACAAACCCCAAACCCCCCTGAACCCCACAAACCCCAAAAACCCCTGAACCCCAAAAACTCCAAATCCCCCTAAACCCCAAAGCCCCCCTGAACCCCAAACCCCCCTGAACCCCGAAACCCCAAACCCCCTGAACCCCCCAAACCCCCAGAACCCCAAAACCCAAACCCCCCCTGACCCCCACAAATCCCCCCTGACCCCGAAACCCCAAAACCCCCTGAACCCCAAGCCCCCCTGATCCCCACAAATCCCCCTGAACCCCGAAACCCAAATGCCCCTGATCCCCACAAATCCCCTGAACCCCAAACCCCTCTGAACCCCGAAACCCCAAACCCCCCCTGGTCCCCACAATCCCCCTGAACCCCAAAACCCCAAACCCCCCCTGGTCCCCACAAATCCCTCCTGAACCCCAAACCCCAAATCCCCCTTTGCCCCACACACCCTAAATCCCCCTGACCCCCACAAACCCCCCTGAACCCAAAACCCCAAACCCCCCTTGAACCCCAAACCCCCCTGGTCCCCACAAACGCCCCTGAACCCCCAAACCTCCCCGCACCGCCGAGTCCCCCCGTGGGAGGTTCCCGGGGGGCCGATCCCGGTGCAGAGCAGGGCTGGGGCCAACCAGGGTGACCCAAAGTCTGGGGAGCGCCTGTACCCCCCCAGCTGACACCCCAAAACTCTGGGGTACCCAAAAACTGCCTGTGCCCCCAGGGACACCCAAAACCCCAAAAACTGCCTGTGCCCCCCCAGGGACACCCCAAAACTCTGGGGTACCCCAAAAACTGCCTGTGCCCCCCAGGGACACCCCAGAACTCTGGGGTACCCCAAAAACTGCCTGGTGCCCCCCCAGCGACACCCCAAAACTCTGGGGTACCCCAAAAACTGCCTGTGCCCCCCAGGGACACCCCAGAACTCTGGGGTACCCCAAAAACTGCCTGTGCCCCCCCAGCGACACCCCAAAACTCTGGGGTACCCCAAAAACTGCCTGGTGCCCCCCCCAGCGACACCCCAGAACTCTGGGGTACCCAAAAACTGCCTGTGCCCCCCCAGCGACACCCCAAAACTCTGGGGTACCCCAAAAACTGCCTGTGCCCCCCCAGCGACACCCAGAACTCTGGGGTACCCCAAAAACTGCCTGTGCCCCCCAGCGACACCCCAAAAACCACAAAAACCACCTGTGCCCCCCAGGGACACCCCAGAACTCTGGGGTACCCCAAAAACTGCCTGTACCCCCCCAGCGACACCCCAAAACTCTGGGGTACCCCAAAAACCACCTGTGCCCCCCAGGGACACCCCAGAACTGTGGGGTACCCCAAATCCATGGGGCAGTACCACATAAAGATGGAGCTGTCCCCGGATGGCTGTCCCTGGTCCCTGTCCCCCCCTGACTTCTGTCCCCATCCCCATCCCTGTCCCCTGTCCCTGTCCCTGACGCTGTCCCCATCCCTGTCCCCTGTCCCTGTCCCCATGGCTGTCCCTGACACTGTCCCTGTCCCCTGTCCCTGTCCCCAGCGCAGCATCCGGCCCCAGGTTGTCACCACCTTCGAGCTGCCCGGCTGTTACGACATGTGGACGGTCACCGCGCCCCCCCCGCGGGAACAGGTGGGTCACCATGTCACCTGTGTCACCCCCTGTGTCACCCCCTGTGTCACCTGTGTCACCTGTGTCACCCCCTGTGTCACCTGTGACACCCCTGTGCCACCATATCACACCCCGGTGACACCTGTGTCACTGCGACCCCCCCCCGCGGGAACAGGTGGGTCCCCGTGTCACCTGTGTCACACCCCTGTGTCACACCCCTGTGTCACCTGTGTCACCTGTGTCACCCTCCTGTGTCACCTGTGTCACTGCGCCCCCTCCACGGGAACCCTGTGGCACCTCTGTCACCTGTGTCACTGTGTCCACATGTCACCCTTCCTGTGTCACCCGTGTCCCCATGTGCTGCTGTCCCTGTGTCCCTGTGTGTCCCAATGTCCTTCCATGTCCCTATGTCCATGTGCCCATCCCCTGTCCCCTCATGTCCCTGTGTCTGTGTCCCCATGTCCCTCCATGTCCCCCTGTCCCTGTGTCCCCTTGTCCCCTTTTCTCCCCATGTCTGTGTCCCCATGTCCCTCCATGTCCCCCTGTCCCTCCGTGTCCTCCGTGTCCCCTCATCCCTTGTCCCTGTCCCCTCTTGTCCCCCTGTCCATGTCCCCATCCCCATGTCCCCTGTGTCCCCCTGTGTCCCCATGTCCCCCTGTCCCTCCGTGTCCTCTGTGTCCCCATCCCCATGTCCCCCTGTCCCTGTAACCTTCTGTGCCCTCGTGTCCCTGTGTCTGTGTCCCTATGTCCTTCCATGTCCCCCTGTCCCTGTGTCCCCATGTCCCTCCATGTCCCCATGTCCTGTGTCCCCTCATCCCGTGTCCCTGCCCCTCTTGTCCCCACACGCCCCCGTCCCCTCACGTCCCTGTATCTGTGTCCCCATGTCCCTCCACGTCCCTATGTCCCTCTGTGTCCGCCTGTGTCCCCAAATGTCCCTGTCCCCTCTTGTCCCCTCTTGTCCCCATGTCCCCGTCCCCTCATGTCCCTGTGTCTGTGTCCCTGCGTCACCCTCCCTGCATCACCTTTGTCACCCTGTCGCCCCCCGTGTCCCCTCATCCCACGTCCCTGTCCCCTCTTGTCCCCGTGTCCCCTGTCCGTGTCCCCCTGTCCCCAGGGATGCTCTGTCCCCACAGCCCGAGGTGGCCCCGGGGACCAGCGCGGAGCCCGAGGCGGCGGCGGCGGCTCCGGAACCTTCTGAGGAGGACGGGGAACGTCACGGGTTCCTCATCCTGAGCCGCGAGGACTCCACCATGGTGAGGGACATCATGGGGACATTGGGGACATCACGGGGTCAGGGGTTCCTCATCCTGAGCCGCGAGGACTCCACCATGGTGAGGGACATCATGGGGACATTGGGGACATTGGGGACATCATGGGGGCATCACGGGGTCACGGGTTCCTCATCCTGAGCCGCGAGGACTCCACCATGGTGAGGGACATCATGGGGACATTGGGGATGTCATGGGGACATCACGGGGTCAGGGGTTCCTCATCCTGAGCCGCGAGGACTCCACCATGGTGAGGGACATCATGGGGACATTGGGGACATTGGGGACATCACGGGGTCACGGGTTCCTCATCCTGAGCCGCGAGGACTCCACCATGGTGAGGGACATCATGGGGACATCACAGGGTCAGGGGTTCCTCATCCTGAGCCGTGAGGACTCCACCATGGTGAGGGACATCATGGGGACATTGGGGACATCATGGGGTCACCTGGGTGTTGGCCCTGCCCAGTGTCCCCATGTCCCTCCCTGGGGGCAGCACCCATGCCCTGGTGGCTCTGTGTTTGCCATGTCCCCAGTGTCCCCTGATGTCCCCAATCTCCCCGATGTCCTCTCAAGGGACAACGACCTGGATTTGGTGTCACCTGGGGTTTGGCCCTGCCCAGTGTCCCCTCAGTGTCCCCACGTCCCTCCTTGGGGACAGCGCCCATGCTCTGGTGGCTCTGTGGGTGCCATGTCCCCAGTGTCCCTGAGCTCCCCAATGTCCCTGATGTCCCCAGTGTCCCCAGTGTCCCCCTGCTGTCCCCAGATCCTGCAGACGGGCCAGGAGATCCTGGAGCTGGACACGAGCGGCTTCGCCACGCAGGGCCCGACCGTGTACGCGGGGAACCTGGGCCAGGGCCAGTTCATCGTGCAGGTGTCACCGCTGGGGCTGCGGCTGCTGCAGGGCGGTGAGTGACACACCTGGGGACACCTGGGACACACCTGGGGACAGTGACACACCTGGGGACACCTGGGGACAGGGACACACCTGGGGACAGTGACACACCTGGGCCAGGGCCAGTTCATCGTGCAGGTGTCACCGCTGGGGCTGCGGCTGCTGCAGGGCGGTGAGTGACACACCTGGGGACACCTGGGACAGTGACACACCTGGGGACAGTGACACACCTGGGGACAGTGACACACCTGGGGACAGGGACACACCTGGGACAGTGACACACCTGGGCCAGGGCCAGTTCATCGTGCAGGTGTCACCGCTGGGGCTGAGGCTGCTGCAGGGCGGTGAGTGACACACCTGGGGACACCTGGGGACAGTGACACACCTGGGGACAGTGACACACCTGGGGACAGTGACACACCTGGGGACACCTGGGGACAGTGACACACCTGGGGACAGTGACACACCTGGGACAGTGACACACCTGGGGACAGTGACACACCTGGGGACAGGGACACACCTGGGACAGTGACACACCTCGGACACACCTGGGACAGTGACACACCTGGGACAGTGACACACCTGGGGACAGTGACACACCTGGGCCAGGGCCAGTTCATCGTGCAGGTGTCACCGCTGGGCTGAGACTGCTGCAGGGCGGTGAGTGACACACCTGGGGACACCTGGGGACACACCTGGGACAGGGACACACCTGGGGACACCTGGGGACAGTGACACACCTGGGGACAGTGACACACCTGGGACAGTGACACCCCTGGGGACAGTGACACACCTGGGACAGTGACACACCTGGGGACACCTGGGGACAGTGACACACCTGGGGACAGTGACACACCTGGGCCAGGGCCAGTTCATCGTGCAGGTGTCACCGCTGGGGCTGCGGCTGCTGCAGGGCGGTGAGTGACACACCTGGGGACACCTGGGACACACCTGGGGACACCTGGGGACACCTGGGGACACCTGGGACACCCAGCTGGGTCATTCTTGGGGGTGCAGTGACAGTGAGGTGACACTGGCAGGTGACACAGGAGGTGACACAGAGGATGTGACATTGCTGTGACCCTGCTGTCCCCTGACAGTGACCCAGCTGCACTTTGTCCCCGTGGACCTGGGGTGACACAGGGGATGTGACAGTGTGACAGTGTGACACTGCTGTGACAGTGTGACATTGCTGTGACATTGCTGTCCCCACAGTGACCCAGCTGCACTTTGTGCCCGTGGACCTGGGCTCCCCCATCGTGCACTCTGACACTGCTGTGACACTGTGACATTGCTGTGACAGTGACAGTGTGACACTGCTGTCCCCACAGTGACCCAGCTGCACTTTGTGCCCGTGGACCTGGGCTCCCCCATCGTGCACTGCGCCGTGGCCGATCCCTTCGGGGTGCTGCTCAGCGCCGACGGCCACCTGGCCACCTTCACCCTCAAGGGGGACACCTACGGCGGCCGCGCCCCGCGCCTGGCCCTGCTGCGGCCACCCGTGTCACACGTGAGTGTCACTGTGTCACCAACCATCCCTGACTGTCCCCAACCATCCCCAACCATCCCCAACCCTGCCTGGCGCTGCTGCGCCCGCCCGTGTCACACGTGAGTGTCACTGTGTCACCAACCATCCCTGACTGTCCCCAACCATCCCCAACCATCCCCAACCCTGCCTGGCGCTGCTGCGCCCACCCGTGTCACACGTGAGTGCCACCTGTGTCACCAACCCTCCCTGACTGTCCCCAACCATCCCCAACCCTGCTGCACCCGCCCGTGTCACACGTGAGTGTCACCGTGTCACCAAACCATCCCCAACCCTGCTGCGCCCGCCCGTGTCACACGTGAGTGTCACTGTGTCACCAACCCTCCCTGACTGTCCCCAACCATCCCCAACCCTGCTGCGCCCGCCCGTGTCACACGTGAGTGTCACCGTGTCACCAACCCTTCCTGACCATCCCTGACTGTCCCCAACCATCCCCAACCCTGCTGCGGCCACCCGTGTCACACGTGAGTGTCACCGTGTCCCCAAACCCTCCTAACCATCCCCAACCCTGCCTGGCGCTGCTGCGGCCACCCATGTCACATGTGTCACCGGTGTCACCTGTGTCCCCAACCCTTCCTGACCATCCCCAACCCTGCTGCGGCCACCCGTGTCACATGTGAGTGTCACCTGTGTCCCCAACCCTTCCTGACCATCCCTGACTGTCCCCCAACCCTGCCTGGCCCAGCTGAGGCCACCCACGTCACATGTGTCACCGGTGTCACCTGTGTCCCCAGCCATGCCCACCTGGCGCTGCTTCAGGTGACACCTTCAGTGTCACATTCCACAGTGTCCCCAGTGCCCTTAACTGTCCCCAGTGTCCCCGGTCCCTGGGTGACATGTGATTGTCCCCAGTTCTGCACAGTGTCCCCTTGTCCTGAATGTCCCCTCTGTCCTCACAATGTCCCCAATGTCCCAGTGCCCCCCCCAATGTCCCCAGTGGTGTCCCCAATGGTGTCCCCGCAGCCATCCCGTGTCACCTCGCTGTGCCTGTACTGGGACCTTTCCGGAATGTCCCCAGTGATGTCCCCAGTGTCCCCAATGGTGTCCCCAATGTCCCCAACGATGTCCCCAATGGTGTCCCCAGTGGTGTCCCCGCAGCCGTCGTCCCGCGTCACCGCGCTGTGCCTGTACCGGGACCTTTCCGGAATGTCCCCAATGGTGTCCCCAATGGTGTCCCCAATGTCCCCAATGTCCCCAATGGTGTCCCCGCAGCCGTCCCGCGTCACCGCGCTGTGCCTGTACCGGGACCTTTCCGGAATGTTCACCACCGAGAGCCGCGCCCCCCGCGAGGAGCCCCCGCCCCGCCCCCACGCCGAGGCCGAGACCCTCATCCAGGACCTCAGGTGGGTCACAGGGTCCCCAGGTGTCCCCAGGGGCGTCCCCAGGTGTCCCCAAGGTGTCCCCAGGTGTCCCCAGTCTTGAGCTGTTTCTGGTTGTGTGTCCAGGGATGTCCCCAAGGTGTCCCCAAGGTGTCCCCAAGGTGTCCCCAGGTGTCCCCAGTCTCGAGGTGTTTCTGGTTGTGTGTCCAGGGATGTCCCCAAGGTGTCCCCAAGGTGTCCCCAAGGTGTCCCCAAGTGTCCCCAAGGTGTCCCCAAGTGTCCCCATTCTCAAGGTGTTCCTGGCTGTGTCTCTGGGGATGTTCTCAGGTGTCCCCAGGTGTATCCCAGGTGTCCTAGGTCTATGCCAGGTATGCCCAGGTGTGCCATACCTGTGTCCAGGTGTGCCCAGGTGTTCCCAAGTGTGCCCAGGTGTGCCATACCTATGCCCAGGTGTGCCCAGGTGTCCTGTCTTTGTAGCAGATCGGTGGATGATGAGGAGGAGATGCTCTACGGGGACTCGGGGGGCTGTCAGGTGTATATAGGTGTGCCCAGGTGTATCCCAGGTGTATCCCAGGTGTGCCCGGGTGTGCCCAGGTGCCCTGTCTTTGCAGCGGCTCGGTTGACGATGAGGAGGAGATGCTCTACGGGGGCTCGGGGGGCTGTTAGGTGTATATAGGTGTACCCAGGTGTGCCATACCTGTGCCCAGGTGTGCCCAGGTGTGCCATACCTGTCTCTGCCCGCAGTGGCTCGGTGGACGATGAGGAGGAGATGCTCTACGGGGACTCGGGGGGCTGTTAGGTGTATATAGGTGTGCCCAGGTGTACCCAGGTGTGCCCAGGTGTATCCCAGGTGTGCCCAGGTGTGCCCAGGTGTGCCCAGGTGCCCTGTCTTTGCAGCGGCTCTGTGGACGATGAGGAGGAGATGCTCTACGGGGGCTCGGGGGGCTGTTAGGTGTATATAGGTGTACCCAGGTGTATCCCAGGTGTGCCCAGGTGTGCCCAGGTGTGCCCAGGTGCCCTCTCTTTGCAGCGGCTCTGTGGACGATGAGGAGGAGATGCTCTACGGGGACTCGGGGGGCTCGGGGGTGTTGTCAGGTGTATATAGGTGTGCCCAGGTGTGCCCAGGTGTATCCCAGGTGTGCCCAGGTGTGCCCAGGTGTGCCCAGGTGCCCTCTCTTTGCAGCGGCTCAGTTGACGATGAGGAGGAGATGCTCTACGGGGACTCGGGGGGCTCAGGGGGGCTGTTAGGTGTATATAGGTGTGCCCAGGTGTGCCCAGGTGTGCCCAGGTGTATCCCAGGTGTGCCCAGGTGTGCCCAGGTGTATCCCAGGTGTGCCCAGGTGTGCCATACCTGTCTCTGCCCGCAGTGGCTCAGTGGACGATGAGGAGGAGATGCTCTACGGGGACTCGGGGGGCTCGGGGGTGTTGTCAGGTGTATATAGGTGTGCCCAGGTGTGCCCAGGTGTATCCCAGGTGTGCCCAGGTGTGCCCAGGTGCCCTCTCTTTGCAGCGGCTCTGTGGACGATGAGGAGGAGATGCTCTACAGGGACTCGGGGGGCTGTTAGGTGTATATAGGTGTGCCCAGGTGTGCCCAGGTGTGCCCAGGTGTGCCCAGGTGTGCCATACCTGTCTCTGCCCGCAGTGGCTCAGTTGACGATGAGGAGGAGATGCTCTACGGGGACTCGGGGGGCTGTTAGGTGTATATAGGTGTGCCCAGGTGTGCCATACCTGTGCCCAGGTGTGCCCAGGTGCCCTGTCTTTGCAGCGGCTCTGTGGATGATGAGGAGGAGATGCTCTACGGGGACTCGGGGGGCTCGGGCCGTTCCCCGCCCCGGGAGGAGCCGCGGAGGGCGGGGCCCCCCGAGAGAGACCCCGCCCCCCTGAGCCCTGAGCCCTCCCACTGGTGCGTGCTGGCCCGCGAGAACGGCAACATGGAGGTACTGGGGAAACTGGGAGCACTGGGAGCACTGGGAATGGGACTGGGGATACTGGGAGCACTGGGGATACTGGGAATGGGACTGGGAATGGGAGAACGGCAACATGGAGGTACTGGGGAAACTGGGAGCACTGGGGATACTGGGAATGGGACTGGGGATACTGGGAATGGCACTGGGAATGGGAGAACGGCAACATGGAGGTACTGGGGATACTGGGAGCACTGGGGATACTGGGAATGGCACTGGGGATACTGGGAATGGGACTGGGGATACTGGGAATGGCACTGGGAATGGGAGAACGGCAACATGGAGGTACTGGGGATACTGGGAGCACTGGGGATACTGGGAATGGGACTGGGAATACTGGGAATGGCACTGGGAATACTGGGAGGGACTGGGGATGCTGGGGATTGGGAATGGCACTGGGCATACTGGGAATGGGATTGGGGATACTGGGAGGGACTGGGGATATTGGGAATGGGAGAACGGAAACATGGAGGTACTGGGGATACTGGGAGGGACTGGGAGCACTGGGAATGGCACTGGGAATACTGGGAACGGGACTGGGAATACTGGGAATAGCGTTGGGGATACTGGGAATGGGACTGGGGATACTGGGAATGGGACTGGGGAAACTGGGAGGGACTGGGGATACTGGGAGCACTGGGGGTACTGGGAGGTACTGGGGATACTGGGAATGGCACTGGGGATACTGGGAGGGACTGGGGAAACTGGGAGGGACTGGGAATGGGAGAACGGCAACATGGAGGTACTGGGGAAACTGGGAGGGACTGGGGATACTGGGAGCACTGGGGATACTGGGAATGGGACTGGGGAAACTGGGAGCACTGGGGAAACTGGGAGGCACTGGGGATACTGGGAGGGACTGGGGATACTGGGAGGGACTGGGGATACTGGGAATGGCACTGGGAATGGGAGAACGGGAACATGGAGGTACTGGGGAAACTGGGAGCACTGGGGATACTGGGAGGGACTGGGGATACTGGGAATGGGACTGGGCATACTGGGAATGGGACTGGGAATACTGGGAGGGACTGGGGAAACTGGGAATGGGAGAATGGGAACATGGAGGTACTGGGGAAACTGGGAGCACTGGGGATACTGGGAGGGACTGGGGATACTGGGAATGGGACTGGGCATACTGGGAATGGGACTGGGAATACTGGGAGGGACTGGGGAAACTGGGAATGGGAGAATGGGAACATGGAGGTACTGGGGAAACTGGGAGCACTGGGGATACTGGGAGCACTGGGGATACTGGGAATGGCACTGGGCATACTGGGAATGGGATTGGGGATACTGGGAATGGCACTGGGAGGGACTGGGGATACTGGGAATATTGGAAATGGGAGAACGGCAACATGGAGGTACTGGGATGGACTGGGCATACTGGGGATACTGGGAATGGTATTGGGGATACTGGGAGCACTGGGAATGGGAGAACAGCAACGTGGAGGTACTGGGGATGGCACTGGGAGCACTGGGAATGGCACTGGGGGTACTGGGAATGGGAGCACTGGGGATACTGGGATGGACTGGGAATGGCACTGGGGATACTGGGAACGGCACTGGGAATGGGAGAACGGCAACATGGAGGTACTGGGGATGGCACTGGGAGCACTGGGAATGGCACTGGGAGCACTGGGGATACTGGGATGGACTGGGAATGGCACTGGGGATACTGGGAATGGCACTGGGGATACTGGGAACGGCACTGGGAATGGGAGAATGGCAACACGGAGGTACTGGGGATGGCACTGGGAGCACTGGGAATGGCACTGGGGATACTGGGAATGGGAATGGGAGCACTGGGGATACTGGGAGGGACTGGGGATGGCACTGGGAATGGGAGAACGGCAACATGGAGGTACTGGGAGCACTGGGATGGACTGGGAATGGCACTGGGAGCACTGGGATGGACTGGGAATGGCACTGGGAGCACTGGGAGGGGCTGGGAATGGCACTGGGAGCACTGGGATGGACTGGGAATGGCACTGGGAGCACTGGGATGGACTGGGAATGGCACTGGGAGCACTGGGATGGACTGGGAATGGCACTGGGAGCACTGGGAGGGGCTGGGAATGTTTTCCCTCTGGAATTCCCGTTGTTTTCCCTTCACAATTCCCATTTCCCCTCCAGAACTCCTCTTGTTTTCCCCCCATAATTCCCATTGACGTTCCCATTTTCACCCCGTAATTCCCATTTTTAACACCATAATTCCCAAAATTAAATTTTTTTTTTTCCCCAATTTTTCCCATTTTCTTGTTTCCCCCCCAGATTTATCAGGTCCCCGAGTGGTGCCTGGTGTTCCTGGTGAAGAACTTCCCATTGCTTTCCTGCAGAACTCCCATTAGAATTCCCATTTCAAACCCCATAATTCCCATTTTTCCCCAATTTTTCCATTTCCCCCCGTATCTCCCAGGTCCCCGACTGGCCTCTGCTGTTCCTGGGGAAGAGCTTCCTGTTGTTTTCCCCCTTAATCTCCATTTTCCCATCAAAATCCACATTTTTTCCCCCCCTAATTCCCATTATTTTTCCCCTTAATTCCAGTTGTTGCCCCCGTAATTCACCTTTTTTTTCCCATTTTTCCCCAATTTTTCTCGTTTCCCCCCCAGATTTACCAGGTCCCCGAGTGGCCCCTGGTGTTCCTGCTGAAGAACTTCCTCCTGTTTTCCTGTCACAATTCCCATTTTCCCCCATATTTTCCATTTTTAACCCCATCATTCCCATTTTTTCCCAGTTTTTCCCAGTATTTCCCCCCAGATTTACCAGGTCCCTGAGTGGTGCCTGCTGTTCCTGGTGAAGAACTTCCCATTCATTTTGCCTCCCATAATTCCCATTTTTAACCCATAATCCCCATTTTCCCTCCCACAATTCCCATTTTCAACCCCACAGTTCCCATTTTTTTTTCCCAGTTTTTCCCATTTTTTCCCCATTTCCCCCCAGATTTACCAGGTCCCTGAGTGGCGCCTGCTGTTCCTGCTGAAGAACTTCCCATTCATTTCCCCCCATAATCCCCATTTTTTCCCCCATAATTCCCATTAAAATTCCCCTTTTAACCCCACAATTCCCATTTTTTCTCATTATTCCCATTTTTTCCCATTTCGCCCCAGATTTACCAGGTCCCCGAGTGGCGCCTGGTGTTCCTGGTGAAGAACTTCCTCCTGTTTTCCTGTCACAATTCCCATTTTCCCCCATATTTTCCATTTTTAACCCCATCATTCCCATTTTTTCCCAGTTTTTCCCAGTTTTTCCCCATTTCCCCCCAGATTTACCAGGTCCCAGAGTGGCGCCTGCTGTTCCTGCTGAAGAACTTCCCATTCATTTCCCCCCATAATCCCCATTTTTAACCCCACCATTCCCATTCTGAACCCCACAATTCCCATTTTTAACCCCACAATTCCCATTCTTAACCCCACAAATCCCATTTTTTTCCCAGTTTTTCCCATTTTTTCCCATTTCGCCCCAGATTTACCAGGTGCCCGAGTGGCGCCTGCTGTTCCTGGTGAAGAACTTCCTCATGTTTTCCTGTCACAATTCCCATTTTCCCCCATATTTTCCATTTTTAACCCCACAGTTCCCATTTTCAACCCCACAATTCCCATTTTTTTCTCATTATTCCCATTTTCCCCCGTTTCCCCCCAGATTTACCAGGTGCCCAAGTGGCGCCTGGTGTTCCTGCTGAAGAACTTCCCATTCATTTCCCCCCATAATCCCCATTTTTTCCCCCATAATTCCCATTAAAATTCCCCTTTTAACCCCATAATTCCCATCTTTTCTCATTATTCCCATTTTTTCCCGTTTCCCCCCAGATTTACCAGGTGCCCGAGTGGCGCCTGGTGTTCCTGGTGAAGAACTTCCCGGTGGGGCAGCGCGTGCTGGTGGATTCGTCCTTCGGGCAGCCGGCGGCCGAGCCCCGCAAGGACGAGAGGGGCGAGAGGGAAGTGCCCCACGTCAGGGAGCTGCTGCTGCTGGGGCTGGGCCGTGCCCAGAGCCGCCCCTTCCTGCTGGTACTGGGCACACTGGGCACACTGGGCACACTGGGATGGGCACTGGGCACTGCCCCACGTCAGGGAGCTGCTGCTGCTGGGCTGGGCCGTGCCCAGAGCCGCCCCTTCCTGCTGGTACTGGGCACACTGGGCACACTGGGCACACTGGGATGGGCACTGGGCACTGCCCCACGTCAGGGAGCTGCTGCTGCTGGGGCTGGGCCGTGCCCAGAGCCGCCCCTTCCTGCTGGTACTGGGCACACTGGGCACACTGGGCACACTGGGATGGGCACTGGGCACTGCCCCACGTCAGGGAGCTGCTGCTGCTGGGGCTGGGCCGTGCCCAGAGCCGCCCCTTCCTGCTGGTACTGGGCACACTGGGCACACTGGGCACACTGGGATGGGCACTGGGCACTGCCCCACGTCAGGGAGCTGCTGCTGCTGGGGCTGGGCCGTGCCCAGAGCCGCCCCTTCCTGCTGGTACTGGGCACACTGGGCACACTGGGCACACTGGGATGGGCACTGGGCACTGCCCCACGTCAGGGAGCTGCTGCTGCTGGGGCTGGGCCGTGCCCAGAGCCGCCCCTTCCTGCTGGTACTGGGCACACTGGGCACACTGGGCACACTGGGATGGGCACTGGGCACTGCCCCACGTCAGGGAGCTGCTGCTGCTGGGGCTGGGCCGTGCCCAGAGCCGCCCCTTCCTGCTGGTACTGGGCACACTGGGCACACTGGGCACACTGGGATGGGCACTGGGCACTGCCCCACGTCAGGGAGCTGCTGCTGCTGGGGCTGGGCCGTGCCCAGAGCCGCCCCTTCCTGCTGGTACTGGGCACACTGGGCACACTGGGCACACTGGGATGGGCACTGGCACTGCCCCACGTCAGGGAGCTGCTGCTGCTGGGGCTGGGCCGTGCCCAGAGCCGCCCCTTCCTGCTGGTACTGGGCACACTGGGCACACTGGGATGGGCACTGGGCACTGCCCCACGTCAGGGAGCTGCTGCTGCTGGGGCTGGGCCGTGCCCAGAGCCGCCCCTTCCTGCTGGTACTGGGCACACTGGGCACACTGGGATGGGCACTGGGATGGGCACTGGGCACTGCCCCACGTCAGGGAGCTGCTGCTGCTGGGGCTGGGCCGTGCCCAGAGCCGCCCCTTCCTGCTGGTACTGGGCACACTGGGCACACTGGGCACACTGGGATGGGCACTGGGCACTGCCCCACGTCAGGGAGCTGCTGCTGCTGGGGCTGGGCCGTGCCCAGAGCCGCCCCTTCCTGCTGGTACTGGGCACACTGGGCACACTGGGCACACTGGGATGGGCACTGGGAGTACTGGGATGGTACTGGGATGGGCACTGGGAGTACTGGGGTGGGCACTGGGATGGCACTGGGAGCACTGGGAATGGCACTGGGATGGACACTGGGATGGCACTGGGAGCACTGGCATGGGCACTGGGTGGATTTTGGGGGTTCTGGCATGAATTTTGGGGTTCCCAGGTGGAGTTTTTGGGGTTCTGGGGTGCATTTTTGGGGTGCCCACATGGATTTTGGGGGTTCTTGGATGGAATTTTGGGGTTCCTCAGTGCATTTTTGGGGGTTCTTGGATGGATTTTTGGGTTCCTTAGTGCATTTTTGGGGTTCCTGGGTGGATTTTTTTGGGTTCTGGGGTGGATTTTTGGGGTCCCCATGTGTGTTTTTGGGGTCCCCATGTGTGTTTTTGGGGTTGCAGGTGCACGTGGAGCAGGAGCTGCTCCTGACGAGGGGTTTGGGGTTCTGGGGTGGATTTTGGGGTTCCCAGGTGGAATTTTGGGTGTTCTGGGATGGATTTTGGGGTTCCCAGATGGAATTTTGGGTGTTCTGGGATGGATTTTGGCGGTTCCCAATTGTGGTTTTGGGGTTCCCAAGTGTATTTTTTGGGTTCTGGTGTGGATTTTTTGGGGTTCCCAGGTGTATTTTTGGGGTTCCCAGGTGTATTTTGGGGTTCTGGGATGAATTTAGGGGTTCCTGGGGTGTATTTTTGGGGTTCCCAGGTGGGTTTTTTTATTCCAAGGTGTATTTTTTAGGTTCTGGGATGGATTTTTGGGGTCCCCTGGCCAGTTTTGGGGTTCCAGGTGGAGCAGGAGCTGCTCCTGTACGAGGGGTTTGGGGTTCTGGGGTTACTGGGATGGATTTTGGGGTGGATTTTTGGGTTTGTAGTTGAATTTTTAGGGTTCTGGGATGGATTTAGGGATCCCCAGGTGGATTTAGGATTTTCCAGGTGTATTTTTGGGGGTTCCCAGGTGTATTTTTGGGGTTCCAGGTGCACGTGGAGCAGGAACTGCTCCTGTAAGAGGTGTTTGGGGTTCTGGGATGGATTTTTTGGGGTTCCAGGTTTATTTTTGGGGTTCTGGGATGGATTTTTGGGGTTCCAGGTTTATTTTTGGGGTTCTGGCATGGATTTTTGGGGTTCTGGCATGGATTTTTGGGGTTCCAGGTGTGTTTTTGGGGTTCCCATGTGTATTTAAGGGGTTCCCAGGTGTATTTTGGGGACCCCATGTGTGTTTTTGGGGTTCCCATGTGTATTTTGGGGTTCTGGTGTGGATTTTTAGGGTTCCCAGGTGTGTTTTTGGGGTTCCAGGTGTATTTAAGGGGTTCCCAGGTGTATTTTGGGGTCCCCATGTGTTTTTGGGGTTTCAGGTGCACGTGGAGCAGGAGCTGCTCCTGTACGAGGGGTTTGGGGTTCTGGGGTGGATTTTTGGGGTTTCAGGTTTATTTTTGGGGTTCCAGGTTTATTTCTGGGGTTCCCAGGTGTATTTTGGGGTCCCCATGTGTGTTTTTGGGGTTTCAGGTGCACGTGGAGCAGGAGCTGCTCCTGTACGAGGGGTTTGGGGTTCTGGGATGGATTTTGGGGTTCTGGATGGATTTTTGGGGTCCCAGGTGTATTTTGGGGTCCCCATGTGTGTGTTTTTGGGTTGCAGGTGCACGTGGAGCAGGAGCTGCTCCTGTACGAGGGGTTTGGGGTTCTGGGATGGATTTTGGGGTTTTGGGATGGATTTTTGGGGTCCCAGGTGTATTTTGGGGTCCCCATGTGTGTTTTTGGTTGCAGGTGCACGTGGAGCAGGAGCTGCTCCTGTACGAGGGGTTTGGGGTTCTGGGGTGGATTTTGGGGTTTTGGGATGGATTTTTGGGGTCCCAGGTGTATTTTGGGGTCCCCATGTGTGTGTTTTTGGGTTGCAGGTGCACGTGGAGCAGGAGCTGCTCCTGTACGAGGGGTTTGGGGTTCTGGGGTGGATTTTGGGGTTCTGGGATGGATTTTTGGGGTTCCAGGTTTATTTTTGGGGTCCCCATGTGTGTTTTTGGGTTGCAGGTGCACGTGGAGCAGGAGCTGCTCCTGTACGAGGCCTTTGCCCACGACTCCCAGCTGGGCCAGAGCAACCTCAAGGTTCGGTTCCGCAAGGTGAGAGCGGAGCTGGGGGGCTCTGGGGGGATTTGGGGGGATTTCAAGAGGATTTGGGGGGCTCTGGGGGGATTTCGGGAGGATTTGGGGGGCTCTGGGGGGATTTGGGGGGATTTCAAGAGGATTTGGTGGGCTCTGGGGGGATTTCGGGAGGATTTGGGGGGCTCTGGGGGGATTTGGGGGGGCTCTGGGGGGCTCTGGGGGGATTTCAAGAGGATTTGGGGGGCTCTGGGGGGATTTGGGGGGATTTCAAGAGGATTTGGTGGGCTCTGGGGGGATTTCGGGAGGATTTGGGGGGCTCTGGGGGGATTTGGGGGGGCTCTGGGGGGATTTTGGGAGAATTTGGGAGGATTTGGGGGGCTCTGGGGGGATTCTGGGGGGATTTTGGGAGGATTTGGGGGGCTCTGGGGGATTTGGGGGGCTCTGGGGGATTTTGAGGGGCTCTGGGGGATTTTGAGGGGCTCTGGGGGGATTTCGGGAGGATTTGGGGGGATTTTGGGGGGATTTGGGGGGCTCTGGGGGGATTCTGGGGGGATTTTGGGAGGATTTGGGGGGCTCTGGGGGGATTTGGGGGGCTCTGGGGGGATTTCGGGAGGATTTGGGGGGATTTGGGGGGATTTTGGGGGGATTTGGGGGGCTCTGGGGGGATTTGGGGGGCTCTGGGGGGATTTGGGGGGCTCTGGGGGGATTTCGGGAGGATTTGGGGGGCTCTGGGGGGATTTTGGGAGGATTTGGGGGATTCTGGGGGGATTTTGGGAGGATTTGGGGGATTTTGGGGGGATTTGGGGGGCTCTGGGGGGATTTCGGGAGGATTTGGGGGGCTCTGGGGGGATTTTGGGAGGATTTGGGGGGGACTTTGAGGAGGATTTTCTGGGGGGCTTCATCAGATTCGGGGGGGATTTTGGGGGCACTTGGGGGGATTTTTTGGGGGGCTCTGGGGGAATTTGAGGTGGATTTTGGGGTCCCCAGGGGGATTTGGGGGCGATTTTTGGAGTGGATTTGGACACGATTTTTGGGGGAGATTTGGGGACGATTTTGGGGCGGATTTGGGGAGGATTTTTTGGGAGGCTCTGGGGGAATTTGAGGAGGATTTGGGGGGGCTCCAGGGGGGATTTGGAGACGATTTTGGGGCAGATTTGGGGAGGATTTTTTGGGAGGCTCTGGGGGAATTTGAGGAGGGTTTGGGGGGGCTCCAGGGGAGATTTGGGGACGATTTTTGGGAGAGATTTGGGGACGATTTTGGGGCAGATTTGGGGAGGATTTTCGGTGTCTTCAGGGGAATTTTTGGGGGGCATTTGGTGACAATTTTGGGGGGATTTGGGGGGGCTCCAGGGGCGATTTGGGGGCGATTTTTGGGGCAGATTTGGGGAGGATTTTGGATGGGATTTGGAGACGATTCTGGGGGGTATTTGGGGAGGGTTTTGGGGGCGTTTTTGGGGTTCCCACCCCCCAGAGCCCCGCCCGTGCCCCCCAGGTGCCCCACGGCATCAATTTCCGCGAGAAGAAGCCGAAGCCGTCGCGGAAGAAGCCGGAGGGGCCGGGGGGGACCCCCGGGGGGGCTCCGGGAGGGACCCCCGAGGAACCGGGGGGGCCCCGGGGCCGCGTGGCGCGGTTCAGGCCCTTCCACGACATCTACGGCTACTCGGGGGTGAGCACCCCGGAAACGGGCTGGGGCACCCCAAAATCCATCAGGGACCCCAAAATCCATCAGGGACCCCAAAAACGGGATAGGGGAAACCCTAAACCCAACAGGGACCCCAAAATCCATCAGGGACCCCAAACCCACCAGGGACCCCCCCTAATCCACCCCTTCCACGACATCTACGGCTACTCGGGGGTGAGCACCCCGAAAACGGGGGAGGGGGGCCCCAAAAACCAACAGGGACCCCAAAAACGGGATGGGGGCACCCCAAAACCCAACAGGGACCCCAAAATCCATCAGGGACCCCAAACCCACCAGGGACCCCCCCTAATCCACCCCTTCCACGACATCTACGGATACTCGGGGGTGAGCACCCCGGAAACGGGCTGGGGCACCCCAAAATCCATCAGGGACCCCAAAAATGGGATAGGGGAAACCCAAAACCCAACAGGGACACCCCAAATCCATCAGGGACCCCCCAAATCCACCCCTTCCACGACATCTACGGCTACTCGGGGGTGAGCACCCGGAAACGGGGCTGGGGGCACCCCAAAATCCATCAGGAACCCCAAAATCCATCAGGGACCCCAAAAACGGGATAGGGGAAACCCAAAACCCAACAGGGACCCCAAAATCCATCAGGGACCCCCCCTAATCCACCCCTTCCACGACATCTACGGATACTCGGGGGTGAGCACCCCGGAAACGGGGCTGGGGGGCCCCAAAATCCATCAGGGACCCCAAAAATGGGATAGGGGAAACCCAAAACCCAACAGGGACCCCAAAATCCATCAGGGACCCCCCCAAATCCACCCCTTCCATGACATCTACGGCTACTCGGGGGTGAGCACCCCGGAAACGGGCTGGGGGCACCCCAAAATCCATCAGGAACCCCAAAATCCATCAGGGACCCCAAAAACGGGATAGGGGAAACCCAAAACCCAACAGGGACCCCAGATCCATCAGGGACCCCCCCAAATCCACCCCTTCCACGACATCTACGGCTACTCGGGGGTGAGCACCCCGAAAACGGGGGAGGGGGGCCCCAAAAACCAACAGGGACCCCAAAAACGGGATGGGGGCACCCCAAAACCCAACAGGGACCCCAAATCCATCAGGGACCCCAAACCCACCAGGGACCCCCCCTAATCCACCCCTTCCACGACATCTACGGATACTCGGGGGTGAGCACCCCGGAAACGGGGCTGGGGGGGCCCCAAAACCCAACTGGGACCCCAAAATCCATCAGGGACCCCAAAAACGGGATAGGGGAAACCCAAAACCCAACAGGGACCCCAAACCCACCAGGGACCCCCCCAAATCCACCCCTTCCATGACATCTACGGATACTCGGGGGTGAGCACCCCGAAAACGGGGTTGGGGGGCCCCAAAACCCACCAGGGACCCCAAAAATGGGATAGGGGAAACCCAAAACCCAACAGGGACCCCAAAAATGGGATGGGGGCGCCCCAAAACCCAACAGGGACCCCAAACCTGCCCCTTCCATCCACGGATACTTGGGGGTGAGAGACCCCGAAAACGGGGTGGGGGCACCCCAAAACCCACCAGGGACCCCCAATCTGTGCAGAGAGGGACCCCAAAACTAGGGAGGGACCCCAAATCTGTCCCCATTCCCAGGTGTGTCACCTGTCCCTCCCCTGTGCAGGTGCTCACCTGCAGCCCGTCCCCGCACTGGGTGCTGCTCACAGGGGGTCTCTGGGTGTCCCTGTCCCCATTCCTGGCAGCTTTTGGGTGTCCCCAGGTGTGACCAGGTGTCCCCAGGTGTCCCCAGGTGTGTCACCTGTCCCTCCCCTGTGCAGGTGTTCACCTGCGACCCCTCCCCGCACTGGGTGCTGCTCACAGGAAGTCTCTGGGTGCCCCATTCCCGCGGGTCCCTTGGTGTCCCTGTCCCCATTCCCTGGTGTCCCCAGGTGTCCCCAGGTGTGTCACCTGTCCCTCACCTGTGTCACCTGTCCCTCACCTGTGCAGGTGCTCACCTGCAGCCCGTCCCCACACTGGGTGCTGCTGACAGGGGGTCCCTGGGTGTCCCTGTCCCCATTCCTGGCAGCTTTTGGGTGTCCCCAGGTGTGACCAGGTGTCCCCAGGTGTCCCTCACCTGTGCAGGTGTTCACCTGCGACCCCTCCCCACACTGGGTGCTGCTGACAGGGGGTCCCTGGGTGTCCCTGTCCCCATTCCTGGCAGCTTTTGGGTGTCCCCTGGTGTCCCCAGGTGTCCCCAGGTGTGACCAGCTGTCCCCAGGTGTGTCACCTGTCCCTCCCCTGTGCAGGTGCTCACCTGCAGCCCGTCCCCACACTGGGTGCTGCTCACAGGGGGTCTCTGGGTGTCCCTGTCCCCATTCCTGGCAGCTTTTGGGTGTCCCTGGGTGTGACCAGGTGTCTCACCTGTCCCCAGGTGTCCCCAGGTGTGTCACCTGTCCCTCCCCTGTCCCAGGTGTTCATCTGCGGCCCCTCCCTGCACTGGCTGCTGCTGACGGGCCGGGGCGCTCTGGGTGCCCCATTCCCGCGGGTCCCTGTCCCCAGCTGTCCCCAGGTGTCCCCAGGTGTCCCCAGGTGTGTCACCTGTCCCTCCCCTGTCCCAGGTGTTCATCTGCGGCCCCTCCCCGCACTGGCTGCTGCTGACGGGCCGGGGCGCTCTGCGCCTGCACCCCATGGGCATCGACGGCCCCGTGGAATCGTTCGCGCCCTTCCACAACGTCAACTGCCCCAAGGGCTTCCTGTACTTCAACCGGCAGGTGAGCGCACCTGGGCACACCTGGGCACACACCTGGGCACACCTGGGCACACCTGGGCACACCCACACTGCCCCAAGGGCTTCCTGTACTTCAACCGGCAGGTATGGCACACCTGGGCACACCTGGGGGCACACCTGGGCACACCCACACTGCCCCAAGGGCTTCCTGTACTTCAACCGGCAGGTATGGCACACCTGGGCACACACCTGGGCACACACCTGGGCACACACACACTGCCCCAAGGGCTTCCTGTACTTCAACCGGCAGGTGAGCGCACCTGGGCACACCTGGGCACACCTGGGCACACCCACACTGCCCCAAGGGCTTCCTGTACTTCAACCGGCAGGTGAGCGCACCTGGGCACACCTGGGCACACCTGGGCACACCCACACTGCCCCAAGGGCTTCCTGTACTTCAACCGGCAGGTGAGCGCACCTGGGCACACACCTGGGCACACACCTGGGCACACCTGGGCACACACACACTGCCCCAAGGGCTTCCTGTACTTCAACCGGCAGGTATGGCACACCTGGCACACCTGGGCACACACCTGGGCACACCTGGGCGCACACCTGGCACACCTGGGCACACCTGGGCACACACCTGGCACACCTGGGCACACACCTGGACACACCCACACTGCCCCAAGGGCTTCCTGTACTTCAACCGGCAGGTGAGCGCACCTGGGCACACCTGGGCACACACATGGGCACACCTGAGATACACCTGGGTACACCTGGGCACACACCTGGGCACACACCTGGGTACACCTGGGCACACCTGGACACACACCTGGGCACACCTGAGATACACCTGGGCACACCTGGACACACACCTGGGCACACACCTGGGTACACCTGGGCACACCTGGGCACACCTGAGATACACCTGGACACACCTGGGCACACCTGAGATACACCTGGGCACACCTGGGCACACCTGGGCACACCTTTGGGATATTTCAGGGTGCCTTGGGGGTCACTCGGGGCTGTTTCTGGCTGAGTTAAGGCGTGCGCTTTTTTAGGGCGTTCAGATCCATTTTGGGGTCACTTTGGGATATTTTGGTTAACTTTGGGGATATTTTGGGTTAATTTTGGGGATATTTTGGGTTAACTTTGGGATATTTTGGTTAACTTTGGGGATATTTTGGGTTAATTTGAGGGATATTTTGGTTAATTTTGGGCTGTTTCGGGGTGAGTTCAGGATCAGTGTCCTCCCCTGTACCTGTCCTGTCACACCTGAGCCATTCTGGGTTAATTTTGGGTTCATTTTGGGATATTTTGGTTAATTTTGGGGGTTTTACTGTGTTTCAGGGTGAGCTGAGGATCAGCGTGCTCCCCGCGTACCTGTGCTGTGTTTGGTGTAACTTTGGGATATTTTGGTTATTTTAGGTTAATTTAGGTTAATTTTGGTTTCAGGGCGAGCTGAGGATCAGCGTGCTCCCCGCGTACCTGTCCTGTGTTTGGTGTAACTTTGGGATATTTTGGTTAATTTAGGTTAATTTTGGTTAATTTAGGTTATTTTAGGTTAATTTTGGTTGATTTTGGTTTCAGGGTGAGCTGAGGATCAGCGTGCTCCCCTGTACCTGTCCTGTGTTTGGTGTAACTTTGGGTTAATTTTGGTTAATTTTGGGTGATTTTCGTTTGTTTTAGGGTGAAGTAAGGATCAGCGTGCTCCCCGCGTACCTGTGCTGTGTTTGGTGTAACTTTGGGATATTTTGGTTAATTATTTTGGTTAATTTTGGTTAATTTTGGTTTCAGGGTGAATTAAGGATCAGCGTGCTCCCCTGTACCTGTCCTGTGTTTGGTGTAACTTTGGTTAATTTAGGTTAATTTTGGTTAATTTAGGTTAATTTTGGTTAATTTAGGTTAATTTAGGTTAATTTTGATTTCAGGGTGAGCTGAGGATCAGCGTGCTCCCCTGTACCTGTCCTGTGACACCTGAGCCATTTTCGGGTGTTTTGGGATGAGTTAATGATCAGGATCCATTTTTGGGAGATTTTGGGATATTTTGGTTAATTTTGGTTAATTATTTTGGTTAATTTTGGGCTGTTTCAGGGCGAGCTGAGGATCAGCGTGCTCCCCGCGTACCTGTGCTGTGTTTGGTGTAACTTTGGGATATTTTGGTTAATTTTGGTTAATTATTTTGGTTAATTTTGGTTGGTTTCAGGGCGAGCTCAGGATCAGCGTGCTCCCCGCGTACCTGTGCTGTGTTTGGTGTAACTTTGGGATATTTTGGTTAATTATTTTGGTTAATTTTGGTTGGTTTCAGGGTGAGCTCAGGATCAGCGTGCTCCCCGCGTACCTGTCCTGTGTTTGGTGTAACTTTGGGATATTTTGGTTAATTTTGGTTAATTTTGGTTTGTTTCAGGGCGAGCTCAGGATCAGCGTGCTCCCCGCGTACCTGTGCTGTGTTTGGTGTAACTTTGGGATATTTTGGTTAATTATTTTGGTTAATTTTGGGCTGTTTCAGGGCGAGCTCAGGATCAGCGTGCTCCCTGCGTACCTGTGCTGTGTTTGGTGTAACTTTGGGATATTTTGGTTAATTTTGGTTAATTATTTTGGTTAATTTTGGTTGGTTTCAGGGCGAGCTCAGGATCAGCGTGCTCCCCGCGTACCTGTCGTACGACGCGCCCTGGCCCGTGCGCAAGATCCCCCTGCGCTGCACCGCGCACTACGTCGCCTACCACGTGGAGTCCAAGGTGGGCACACCTGGGCACGCACCTGGGCACACCTGAGCATGGCCAGAACACACCTGGGCACACCTGGGCACACCCAGAACACACCTGGGCACACACCTGGGCACAATGACATCACACCTGGGCACACCTGGGCACACCCAGAACACACCTGGGCACACACCTGGGCACAATGACATCACACCTGGGCACACCTGGGCATACCCACAACACACCTGGGCACACCTGGGTATGATCAGAACACAGCTGGGCACACCTGGGAACACCCAGAACATACCTGGGCACAATGACATCACACCTGGGCACACCTGGGCATACCTGGGCACACCTGGGCACAATGACAACACACTTGGGCATACCCACAATACACCTGAACACGCCTGGGCACACCTGAGTATGGTCAGAACACAGCTGGGCACACCTGGGCACATCCAGAAGACACCTGGGCACAATGACATCACACCTGGGCACACCTGGGCATACCTGGGCACACCTGGGCACACACCTGGGCACAATGACATCACACCTGGGCACACCCACAATACATCTGGGCACACCTGGGTATGGTCTGGACACACCTGGGCACACCCACAATACAGCTGGGCAAACCTGGGCACACCTGGGCACACCCTGGACACATGGGCACACTCACAACGCACCTTGGCACACCTGAATATGGTTAGGACACAGCTGGGTGCATCTGGGCACAGCCTGGGCACGCATGGGTATCTCCAGGACACACCTGGGCTCACCTGGGTATGCCCACAACACACCTGGGCACACCAACATCACACCTGGGCATAGCCACAACACACCTGGGCACAGCCAGGACTCACCTGGGCACACCCAGACCACACCTGGGCACACCCAGAACATACCTGGGCACACGTGGGTATGGTCAGGACACATCTGGGCACACCTGAGTATGGTCAGAACGCACCTGGGCACATCTGGACATACCCACAATGCACCTGGGCACGCCCAAGGCACACCTGGGCACACATGGGTGCAGCCAGGACGCACCTGGGTACACTCAGAACACACCTGGGTATGGTTAGGACGCAGCTGGGCACATCTGGGCACAGCCACAATCCACCTGGGCACACCCAGAACACACCTGGGTACTCCTGGGCACACCTGGGTATACCCACAGTACACCCAGGCACACCCACAACACACCAGGACACACCTGGGCACACCTGGGTATGGTCAGGACACACCTGGGCACACCTGGGTACAGCTACAATACAGCTGGGCACACCCAGAACACACCTGGGTACACCTGGGCACACTCAGAGCACACCTGGGCATGGCCAGAACACACCTGGGTACACCTGGGCACAGCCACAATACACCTGGGTATGGTCAGGACACACCTGGGCACACCCACAACACACCTGAGTATACCCAGAACACACCTGGGCACACCCACAACACGTCTGAGTATGGTCAGGATACACCTGGGCACACCCACAATACACATGGGCACACCTGGGCACACCCACAACACACCTGGGCACACCTGGGCGCAGCCACAATACACCTGGGCACACCTGGGTATGGTCTGGACACACCTGGGCACACACCTGGGCACAATGACATCACACCTGGGCACACCTGGGTATGGTCTGGACACACCTGGGCACACACCTGGGCACAATGACATCACACCTGGGCACACCTGGGCATACCCACAATGCACCTGGGCACACCTGGGCACACCTGGGTATGGTCTGGACACACCTGGGCACACCCACAACACACTTGGAACACACCTGGGCACAGCCAGGACAAACCTGGGGGGGGGTCCTGGGGAATTTTGGGGGGGTCTCAGCGCTGCCCCTCCTCCCCCCAGGTGTACACGGGGCATTCTGGGGGGTCCTGGGGGGGTCCCGGGGGATTCTGGGGGGTCCCGGGGTATTTTGGGGGGGGGTCTCAGCGCTGCCCCTCCCCCCCCAGGTGTACATGGGGGGTCCTGGGGGGGTCCCGGGGTATTTTGGGGGGGGTCTCAGCGCTGCCCCTCCCCCCCAGGTGTACGCGGTGGCCACCAGCTCCCCCCACCCCTGCACGCGGATCCCGCGCATGACGGGGGAGGAGAAGGAGTTCGAGAGCATCGAGAGAGGTGGGTGAGGGCACCTGGGCACACCTGGGGGCACAGGGCATACACCTGGGATGGACCTGGGGGCACCTGGGCACACCTGGGGGCACCTGGGCACACCTGGGATGGACCTGGGGGCACCTGAGCACACCTGGGGGCACAGGGCATACACCTGGGGGCACCTGGGATACACCTGGGCACACCTGGGGGCACAGGGCATACACCTGGGATGGACCTGGGGGCACCTGGGCACACCTGGGGGCACCTGGGATACACCTGGGCACACCTGGGGACACTTGGGGGCACCTGGGATAGTCCTGGGATAGACCTGGGGACAGCTGGGGGTACCTGGGCACACCTAGGCACACCTGGGATAGTCCTGGGCACACCTGGGATAGACCTGGGGGCACCTGGCACACCTGGGCACACCTGGGATAGACGTGGGACACACCTGGAAGCTGTGACTGTCAAAGCTGGGCATACCTGGGGGCAAGTGGGAGCACCTGGGCACACCTGGGGGCACCTGGGGGGGTGTAACTGTGACACTTTGGGGCACCTGGGCACACCTGGAGACGTCCCTGGGCACACCTGGGGATGTCCCCAAATCTCTGTGTCCCCCCCAGTCCCAATCCCAGTGTCCCCAGTAGCAATGCCCCCAGTCTGTGTCCCCACTGTCCCCAGTCCCAGTGTCCCCAGTGTCCCCAATGTCCCCAGTGCCCTGAGTGTCCCACCAGTGTCCCTAGTGTCCCCAGTCCCAGTGTCCCCAATTCCAGTGTTCCCAGTCCCAGTGTCCCCAATGTCCCCCAGTGTCCCCAATCCAAGTCCCAGTGTCCCCCAGTGCCCCCAATGTCCCCCCTAACCCTGTGTCCCCTCTTGGTGTCCCCAGTGTCCTCCGTGTCCCCAATCC
The DNA here is from genome assembly GCF_035770615.1 of Melospiza melodia melodia. NCBI lineage: Eukaryota > Metazoa > Chordata > Aves > Passeriformes > Passerellidae > Melospiza > Melospiza melodia. The sequence continues at coordinate 27,926 of NW_026948588.1, forward strand.
CAGTGTCCCCAGTGTCCCCCAGCATTCCCAGTGTCCCCAATCCCAGTCCCAGTGTCCCCAATCCCACTGCACCCACTGTCCCCACTGCCCCCACTGTCCCCAGTGTCCCCAGTCCCAGTGTCCCATCCCAGTGTCCCCACTGTCCCCAATCCCAGTGTCCCCGGTGCTCTCAATGTCCCCAATCCCAGTGTCCCCACTGTCCCCAGTGTCCCCAATCCCAGTGTCCCACCCCAGTGTCCCCAGTGTCCCCAATCCCAGTGTCCCCAATCTCAATCCCACTGTCCCCACTGTCCCCATGTCCCCGTGTCCCCACTGACCCTGTGTCCCCTCTGACCCCATTCCCAGTGTCCCCACTGTCCCCCTGACCCTGTCCCCCCTCGTTGTCCCCGATATCCCCAGTGTCCCCATGTCCCCCCTGACCCTGTGTCCCCTCTCGGTGTCCCCAGTGTCCCCATGTCCCTGCTGTCCCGCTGTCCCCCTGACCCTGTGTCCCCTCTCGGTGTCCCCACTGTCCCCACTGTCCCCCCTGACCCTGTGTCCCCTCTCGGTGTCCCCATGTCCCCCTGACCCTGTGTCCCCTCTCGGTGTCCCCAGTGTCCCCAGTGTCCCCATGTCCCCCTGACCCTGTGTCCCCTCTCGGTGTCCCCAGACGAGCGCTACGTCCCCCCCCAGCAGGAGGCCTTCAGCATCCAGCTCATCTCACCCGTCAGCTGGGAGGCCATCCCCAACACCAGGTGGGACCCCAAAATCCCCAACCCCACAGTGACCCATCCCCAACACCAGGTGGGACCCCAAAATCCCCAACCCCACAGTGACCCATCCCCAACACCAGGTGGGACCCCAAAATCCCCAACCCCACAGTGACCCATCCCCAACACCGGGTGGGACCCCAAAATCCCCTAAATACACCTGGGAACCCCCAAAATCCCTAAATACACCTGGGAACCCCCAAAATCCCTAAATACACCTGGGAACCCCCAAAATCCCCAACCCCACCGTGACCCATCCCCAGCACCAGGTGGGACCCCAAAATCTCCTGGTCCCACCTGTGCCCAGGATGGCCCTGGATGGGCGGGCACACGTCACCTGCATGGGGTGACCCTGAGACCTGGGGCACCACCTGAGCCACACCTGGGGTGCCCCTGATCCCCCCCCCCTGACCTCACCTGTGCCCACCTGTGCAGGATCACCCTGGATGGGTGGGCACACGTCACCTGCATGGGGTGACCTGAGTCACACCTGGGGTGCCCCTCTGACCCCACCCTGACCTCATCCTGACCCTGTTTGGTGCCACCTGTGCCCACCTGGTCTCACCTGTGCCCACCTGTGCAGGATCGCCCTGGATGAGTGGGCACACGTCACCTGCATGGGGTGACCTGAGCCCCACAGCCCCACGTGGGGTGCCCCCTGACCCCACCCTGACCTCACCTGTGCCCACCTGTGCCCACCTGTGCAGGATCGCCCTAGAGGAGCGGGCACACATCACCTGCATGGGGTGACCTGAGACCCCTGGGGTGCCCCCTGACCCCACCCTGACCTCACCTGTGCCCACCCTGACCTCACCTGTGCCCACCTGGTCCCACCTGTGCCCACCTGTGCCCACCTGTTCAGGATGGACCTAGAGAAGTGGGCACACGTCACCTGCATGGGGTGACCTGAGACCTCTGGGGTGCCCCTCTGACCCCACCCTGATCCCCCATGTCTCACCTGTGCCCCCCCGTGTCTCACCTGTGCCCACCTGTGCCCACCTGTGCAGGATTGCCCTGGAGGAGTGGGAGCACGTCACCTGCATGGGGTGATGTGTCCCTGGGGTGCCCCTCTGACCCCACCCTGACCCCCCCCATGTCTCACCTGTGCCCACCCTGACCCCCCCATGTCTCACCTGTGCCCCCCCGTGTCTCACCTGTGCCCACCTGTGCAGGATCGCCCTGGAGGAGTGGGAGCACGTCACCTGCATGAAGACGGTGTCGCTGCGCTCCGAGGAGACGGTGTCGGGCCTCAAGGGCTACGTGGCCGTGGGCACCTGCCTGATGCAGGGCGAGGAGGTCACCTGCCGGGGCCGGGTATGGCACACCTGGGCACACCTGGGGGACATCTGGGATACACCTGGGCACACCTGGGGTCACACCTGCCTGATGCAGGGCGAGGAGGTCACCTGCCGGGGCCGGGTACGTACCTGGGCACACCTGGGCACACCTGGGGTCACACCTGCCTGATGCAGGGCGAGGAGGTCACCTGCCGGGGCCGGGTACGTACCTGGGCACACCTGGGCACACCTGGGGTCACACCTGCCTGATGCAGGGCGAGGAGGTCACCTGCCGGGGCCGGGTACGTACCTGGGCACACCTGGGCACACGTGGGGGTCACACCTGCCTGATGCAGGGCGAGGAGGTCACCTGCCGGGGCCGGGTATGGCACACCTGGGCACACCTGGGGGACATCTGGGATACACCTGGGCACACCTGGGGTCACACCTGCCTGATGCAGGGCGAGGAGGTCACCTGCCGGGGATGGGTATGGCACACCTGGGCACACCTGGGGTACCTGGGCACACCTGGGGGACATCTGGGATACACCTGGGCACACCTGGGGTCACACCTGCCTGATGCAGGGCAAGGAGGTCACCGGTCGGGGCCGGGTATGGCACACCTGGGCACACCTGGGGGACAGCTGGGTACAGCTGGGCACACCTGGGGTACCTGGGTACATCTGGGATACACCTGGGCACACCTGGGGTCACACCTACCTGATGCAGGGTGAGGAGGTCACCTGCCGGGGCCGGGTACGTACCTGGGCACACCTGGGGGCACTTGGACGTGGTCGAGGTGGTGATGAGGTCTCCATGGCTCACCTGGTCTGGCCGTGTCTCACCTGTCCATGTCCCAGATCCTGATCCTGGACGTGATCCAGGGGGTGATGAGGTCTCCATGTCTCCGTGTCTCACCTGTCCATGTCTCACCTGTCCATGTCTCCATGTCTCACCTGTCCGTGTCTCACCTGTCAGATCCTGACCCTGGACATGATCCAGGTGGTGATGAGGTGTCCTTGTCTCCGTGTCTCACCTGTCTCACCTGTCCGTGTCTCACCTGTCCCAGATCCTGATCTTGGACATGATCCAGGTGGTGTGATGAGGTGTCCATGTCTCCGTGTCTCACCTGTCTCACCTGTCCATGTCTCACCTGTCCATGTCTCATCTGTCCATGTCTCTGTGTCTCACCTGTCCGTGTCTCACCTGTCTCACCTGTCCATGTCTCACCTGTGTCAGATCCTGATCCTGGACATGATCCAGGTGGTGATGAGGTGTCCATGTCTCCGTGTCTCACCTGTCTCACCTGTCCCTGTCCCAGATCCTGATCCTGGACGTGATCGAGGTGGTGACTTGGGGTCTCCATGTCTCACCTGTCCATGTCTCACCTGTCCGTGTCTCACCTGTCTCACCTGTCCATGTCTCACCTGTCAGATCCTGATCCTGGACGTGATTGAGGTGGTGATGAGGTGTCCATGTCTCCATGTCTCACCTGTCCGTGTCTCACCTGTCTCACCTGTCCCTGTCCCAGATCCTGATCCTGGACGTGATCGAGGTGGTGACATGGGGTCTCCATGTCTCACCTGTCCATGTCTCACCTGTCCGTGTCTCACCTGTCTCACCTGTCCGTGTGTCACCTGTCAGATCCTGATCCTGGACGTGATCGAGGTGGTGATGAGGTGTCCATGTCTCACCTGTCTCACCTGTCTCACCTGTCAGATCCTGATCCTGGACGTGATCGAGGTGGTACCAGGAGGTCCATGTCTCCATGTCTCACCTGTCCGTGTCTCACCTGTCTCACCTGTCCATGTCCCAGATCCTGATCCTGGACGTGATCGAGGTGGTGCCCGAGCCGGGGCAGCCGCTGACCAAGAACAAGTTCAAGGTGCTCTACGAGAAGGAGCAGAAGGGACCCGTGACGGCGCTGTGCCACTGCCACGGCTACCTGGTGTCTGCCATCGGGCAAAAGGTACACCTGGCACACCTGGGCACACCTGGGTACACCTGGGAATAACCACACACACACCTGGGCACAGCTGGGCACAGCCCTGTGCCACTGCCACGGCTACCTGGTGTCTGCCATCGGGCAAAAGGTACGCCTGGCACACCTGGGCACACCTGGGAATAACCACAGACACACCTGGGCACACCTGGGCACACCTGGGTACACCTGGGAATAACCACAGAGACACCTGGGCACAGCCCTGTGCCACTGCCACGGCTACCTGGTGTCTGCCATCGGGCAAAAGGTACACCTGGCACACCTGGGGGCACCTGGGAATAACCACACACACACCTGGGCACAGCTGGGAATAACCACACACACACCTGGGCACAGCTGGGCACAGCCCTGTGCCACTGCCACGGCTACCTGGTGTCTGCCATCAGGCAAAAGGTACACCTGGCACACCTGGGCACACCTGGGAATAACCACAGGCACACCTGGGCACACCTGGGTACAGCTGGGAATAACCACAGACACACCTGGGCACAGCTGGGCACAGCCCTGTGCCACTGCCATGGATACCTGGTGTCTGCCATCGGGCAAAAGGTACACCTGGCACACCTGGGAACACACTGGGCACACCTGGTGGACCTCCATGGTGACCTCAAGGTGTCCCCTCAGATCTTCCTGTGGAGGCTGAAGGACCACGGGCTGACCTTGGTGGCACCTCAGTGTTTGTTGGGTTTGTGTCAGTGACCCGAGGGGCCACCAGGGAGGTGACAGAGGCCACCACAAGGTCATGGAGATCCATGGTGACCTCGAGGTGTCCCCTCAGATCTTCCTGAGGATCCTCAAGGACAATGAGATGATGGTGGTGGCCACCCCACATCAGTTGGGTTCAGGTTGGGTTGGGTTGGTGACCTGAGGTGCCACCACAAGGTTGAGGGCCACCATGGTGACCTCGGGGTGTCCCCTCAGATCTTCCTGAGGAGCCTCAAGGACAATGAGATGATGGTGGTGGCCACTCCACATCAGTTGGGGTTAGGTTGGAATTGCCACCGAGGAGGTGACAGAGGTGACCTCGAGGTGTCCCCTCAGATCTTCCTGAGGATCCTGAAGGACAATGAGATGATGGTGGTGGCCACCCAACATCAGTTGGGGTTAGGTTGGAATTGCCTCCAAGGAGGTGACAGAGGCCACCACAAGGTCAGGGAGATCCATGGTGACCCCTGGTGTCGTTGTCCCCTCAGATCTTCCTGTGGAGCCTGAAGGACAACGAGCTGACGGGCATGGCGTTCATCGACACGCAGCTCTACATCCACCAGATGATCAGCGTCAAGAGCTTCATCCTGGCCGCCGACCTGATGAAGAGCATCTCGCTGCTGCGCTACCAGGAGGAGAGCAAGACGCTGTCCCTCGTCAGCCGGGTGGGACACGGCACAGCGGGCGCGGCACGGGGACACCGAACACGTGTTGGGGTCACCACACCTGACATGGGGACACCACACCTGACATGGGGACACCACACCTGACATGGGGACACCAAACACACCAGGGGGACACCAAACACACCAGGGGGACACCAAACCCAACATGGGGACACCACACCGGACACGGGGACACCAAACACACCAGGGGGACACCAAACCTGACATGGGGACACCACACCTGACACGGGGATACCACACCTGACATGGGGACACCAAACCTGACATGGGGACACCAAACACACCATGGGGACACCAAACACACCATGGGGACACCAAACACACCATGGGGACACCAAACACGTGCTGGGGACACCAAACCCAACATGGGGACACCAGAACCACCAGGGGGACACCAAACACACCATGGGGACACCACACCTGACACGAGGACACCACACCTGACATGGGGACACCGAACACGTGCTGGGGACACCAAACACACCAGGGGGACACCACACCTGCCATGGGGACACCAAACCTGACATGGGGACACCACACCTGCCATGGGGCCACCAAACCCACCTTGAGGTCACCAAACCTGCCATGGGGTCACCAAAGCTGCCATGGGGGACACCAAACTCCCACACAGCCATTAGAACCACCATGGGGTCACCACACCTGCCATGGGGCCACCAAACCCACTATAGGGCCATCAAACCCACCAGGGGGACACCAAACCTGACATGGGGACACCAAAGCTGCCATGGGGACACCAAACCTGCCATGGGGTCACCAAACCCACCAGGGGGACACCGAACCTGACATGGGGACACCAAACACGCCTTGAGGTCACCAAACCTGCCATGGGGACACCAAACACACCGTGGGGACACCAAACCTGCCATGGGGTCACCAAACCTGACATGGGGACACCAGAACCACCATGGGGACACCAAACACACCGTGGGGACACCAGAACCACCATGGGGACACCACACCTGACATGGGGACACCAAACCTGACATGGGGACACCAAACTCCTCACAGGGACACCAAACCCACCATGGGGCCATCAAACTTGTCATGGGGACACCAATCCTGACATGGGGTCACCAAACCCACCAGGGGGCCACCAGAACCACCTTGGGGTCACCAAACCTGCCATGGGTCACCAAACCCACCTTGGGGCCACCGAACTGTCCCTGGGCCACCAGACCTGCCCTGGGGACATGGCTGGGGGACACCTGAGGGTCCTGGAGGACATCCAAGGTTGGGCTCCTGGGGGACACCTGGGGAAGACCTGCGGGTCTTGGGGGCCACCTGAAGGTCTTGGGAGACACCTGAGGGACCTGGGGGACACCTGAGGGTTTTGGGTGACACTTGAGGATCTTGGGTGACATCTGAAGGTCTTTGGGGACACCTGAAGGTCTTGGGTGACACTTGAGGGTCCCTGGGGAACACCTGAGGGTCTTGGGGGCCACCTGAAGGTCATTGCTGGATGACACCTGACAGTTCTGGGGGTCACCTGAGGGTCCCTGGGGAACCCCTGAGGGTCTTGGGGGCCACCTGAAAGTCTTGGGTGACACCTGAGGGATCTGGGGGACACCTGGGGCACACCTGAGGGACACCTGAGGGTCCCTGGGGCACACCTGGGGGACACCTGAGGCACACCTGAGGGTCCCTGGGGCACACCTGGGGGACACCTGAGGGATCTGGGGGACACCTGGGGCACACCTGAGGGTCCCTGGGGGACACCTGGGGGACACCTGAGGAATCTGGGGGACACCTGGGGCACACCTGAGGGTCCCTGGGGCACACCTGGGGGACACCTGGGGCACACCTGAGGGTCCCTGGGGCACACCTGGGGGACACCTGGGGGACACCTGGGGCACACCTGAGGGTCCCTGGGGCACACCTGGGGCACACCTGAGGGATCTGGGGGACACCTGGGGCACACCTGAGGGTCCCTGGGGCACACCTGAGGCACACCCAGGGATCTTGGAGGACTCTCAGAGGTCTCCAGGGCAGCCCAAGGCTCTGGAGGACACTCAGGGGTCACCTGGGGGGTCTCAGGAGGTGCCCAGGTGCCACCCCTGGCACTGGGACGGTGACGGTGACAGTGACGGTGACGGTGACAGGGGTGTCCCCGCAGGATGCCAAGCCACTGGAGGTCTACAGCGTGGACTTCATGGTGGACGGGAGCCAGCTGGGATTCCTGGGTACGGCACGGCCGGCGCGGGCGGGGTGGGCTTGGTGAGGGTTGGGTGGGTTTGGTTGGGGTTGGGTGGGTTTGGTTGGGTTGGGGTGGGTTTCGTTGACCATAGTTGGGTTTGGTTGGGTTTGGTTGAGTTTAATCTGTTTTGAGTCGGGTTTTGTTGACGTTGGGTTGGGTTTGGTTGGGTTGGGTTTGGTTGAGTTTGGGTGGGTTTGGTTGAGTTTGGGTGGGTTTGGGTGGGTTTGGTTGGGTTTGGGTTGAGTTTGGGTGGGTTTGGTTGGGTTGGGGTGGGTTTCGTTGACCATAGTTGGGTTTGGTTGGGTTTGGTTGAGTTTAATTTGATTTGGGTCAGGTTTTGTTGAGGTTGGGTTGGGTTTGGTTGAGTTTGGGTGGGTTTGGTTGGGTTTGGGTGGGTTTGGTTGACCATAGTTGGGTTTGGTTGGGTTTGGTTGAGTTTAATTTGATTTGGGCCGGGTTTTGTTGAGGTTGGGTTGGGTTTGGTTGGGTTTGGGTGGGTTTGGTTGGGTTTGTGTGGGTTTGTTTGGGTTTGGGTTGGGTTTGGGTGTGCTTGGTTGGGTTTGGGTGGGTTTGGTTGGGTTTGGGTGGGTTTGGTTGACCATAGTTGGGTTTGGTTGGGTTTGGTTGAGTTTAATTTGATTTGGGCCGGGTTTTGTTGAGGTTGGGTTGGGTTTGGGTTCGGTTGAGTTGGGTTTGGGTGGGTTTGGTTGGCATTGGGTTGAGTTTGGATGCGTTGAGTTGGGTTTGGGTTGAGTTTGGGTGGGTTCAGTTGGGTTTGGGTTGGATTTAGTTGGGGTTGGGTTGAGTTTAGTTATGTTTGTGTTGGGTTTGGATGGGTTTGGTTGAGTTGAATTTGATTTGGGTTGGGTTTTGTTGAGGTTTGGTTTGGGTTGGGTTGAGTTTGGGTGGGTTCAGTTGAGTTTGGTTGGGTTTGGTTGGCCTTGGGTTGGGTTTGGTTGGGTTTGGGTTGGGTTGAGTTGGGTTTGGTTGAGTTTGGATGGGTTGAGTTGGGTTTGGGTTGAGTTTGGGTGGGTTCAGTTGAGTTTGGGTTGGATTTAGTTGGGGTTGGGTTGAGTTTAGTTGGGTTTGTGTTGGGTTTGGTTGGGTTGTTTGGCTTGGGTTCGGTTGGGTTTGGTTTACTTTAGTTGGGTTTAGTTGGGGTTGGGATGAATTTGGTTGAGTTTGGGCTGGTTTGGGTTGGGTTTGGTTGGGTTTGGGTTGAGTTTAGTTGAGTTTGGGTTGGGTTTGGTTGGGTTTGGGTTGGGTTTCATTGAGTTTGGTTGGGTTTCAGTTGAGTTTTGGTTGAATTTAGTTGAGTTTGGGTTCAGTTGGGTTTTGATTTGGTTTGGGTGGGTTTGGCTGAGGTTGGGTGGGTTGGGTTGAGTTTAGTTTGGGTTAGGTTGGGTTTGGTTGAGGTTGGGTGGGTTTCCTTGACCATAGTTGAGTTTAGTTGAGCTGTGGGTGGGTTTCAGTTGAGTTGGGGTTGAATTTGGATGAGTTTGGTTTGGTTTACCATGGTTGGGTTTGGTGGAGTTTGGGTTTGGTTTGAGTGGGTTTCAGTTGAGTTTGGGAGGGATTGATTGAGTTTGGTTGGGATTTCGTTGGGTTTGGTTGGGTTTGGTTGGATTTGTTGGATGTGGTTGAGTTTGGTTGGGTTTGATTTGGTTTGGGTTGGGTTTGGTTGGGTTTGGTTGGGTTTGCTTTACCATAGTTGGGTTTGGTTGAGTTATGGGTGGGTTCGGTTGAGTTTGGGTGGGTTTGGGTTGAATTTGGGTGGGTTTGGTTGAGTTCAGTTGGGTTTGGGTGGGTTTGATTGACCATAGTTGGGTTTGGTTTTGTTGGGTTGGGTTTGGGTTGGTTCAGTTAAATTTGGGTGGGTTTCGTTGACTTTGGCTAGGTTTAGTTGGCAATAGTTGGGTTTGGTTGGATATAGTGGAGTTTGGGTTGGGTTTGGGTTGAGTTTGGTTGAGTTTGGTTGGGTTTGCTTTACCATAGTTGAGTTTGGTTGAGTTATGGGTGGGTTTAGCTGAGTTTAGTTTGGGTTTGGTTGGTGGCGGTTGGGTTTGGTTGAGTTTGGTTTGGTTTGGGTGGGTTTGATTGACCATAGTTGGTTTTGGTTGGGTTGGGTTGGGTTTGGGTTGGGTTTCATTGAGTTTGGGTTGAGTTTGGTTGGGTTTGGGTTGGGTTTGGTTTGCTTTGTGTTGATTTTGTTTATGTTTGGTTGGGTTTGGATGAGTTTGGGTTGGGTTTGGTTGAGATTGGTTGAGTTCCATGGGTTTGGTTGGGTTTGGTCGGGTTTGGGTTGAGTTTTGGGTGGGTTTGGTTGAGTTTGGGTTGGGTTTGGGTTGGGTTTGGTCGGGTTCGGGTTGAGTTCAAATGAGGTTGGATTGGGTTTGGGTTGAGTCCAGTTGGGTAAGTTTGGGTGAATCTTGATAAATTTTGGTAATTTGGGGTCAAATTTGGGTGAATCTTGGTCAATTTGGGTGAATCTGGGTCGAATTTGATTGAATTTGGGTTGATTTTGGGTGAATTTGAGTAAATTTTGATCAAACTTGTTTAAATATGGGTTGAATCAGGGTCCGATTTTATTGAGCTTTGGATGGATTTGGGTCAGATTTGATTGAATTTGGTCAAATTTGGGTAAATTTGTGTTAACCTCGCCCACCCCCGCGTGCGCAGTGTCGGACCGCGACCGGAACCTGCTGGTGTACATGTACCTGCCTGAAGGTGAGCGGGGCGGGGCCGGGCGGGGCCGGGTGACCCCGGGTGACCCCAGGTGACCCCGGGTGACCCCAGGTGACCCCAGGTGACCCCGGGTGACCCCTTGGCCTGTCCCCCCAGCCAAGGAGTCCTTCGGGGGGCTGCGGCTGCTGCGCCGCGCCGATTTCCACGTGGGCGCGCACGTCAACACCTTCTGGCGCACGCCCTGCCGCGGGCACGGCGAGGGGCCCAACCGGCGCAGCAGCACCTGGGAGAACAAGCACATCACCTGGTTTGGTAAGGGCACACACCTGGGCACACCTGGGGACATGGGGACACACCTGGGAGAACAAGCACATCACCTGGTTCGGTGAGGGGCACACACCTGGGCACACCTGGGCATGGGGATACACCTGGGATACACCTGAGCATGGGAACACACCTGGGCATGGGGACACACCTGGGAGAACAAGCACATCACCTGGTTCGGTAAGGGACACACCTGGGCACACCTGGGCATGGGAATACACCTGGGATACACCTGAGCATGGGAACACACCTGGGACACACCTGGGACACACCTGGGAGAACAAGCACATCACCTGGTTCGGTGAGGGGCACACACCTGGGCACACCTGGGCATGGGGACACACCTGGGCATGGGGACACACCTGGGAGAACAAGCACATCACCTGGTTCGGTAAGGGACACACCTGGGCACACCTGGGGGCGTGGGGACACACCTGGGGACATGGGGACACACCTGGGCACGGGGACACACCTGGGACCCACCTGGGAGAACAAGCACATCACCTGATTCGGTAAGGGGGACACACCTGGGGACACACCTGGGACACACCTGGGGACATGGGGACACACCTGGGACACACCTGGGACCCACCTGGGAGAACAAGCACAGCACCTGGTTCGGTAAGGGACACACCTGGGGACACCTGGGGGCGTGGGGACACACCTGGGGACACACCTGGGACCCACCTGGGATACACCTGGGATACACCTGGGCACGGGGACACACCTGGGACCCACCTGGGAGAACAAGCACATCACCTGGTTCGGTAAGGGGGACACACCTGGGACACACCTGGGGTGATGTTGGAGAACAAGCACAGCACCTGGTTCGGTGAGGGACACACCTGGGACATGGGGACACACCTGGGACACAGCTGGGATGGGGACACACCTGGGGACACCTGGGAGAGCAAGCACAGCACCTGTGTGGATTTGGGGTTGCTGGAATTTGGGATTTGGGGTTTTGGGATTCGGGTTTTGGGATTTGGGGTGAAATTTGGGGTTGAATTTGGGGTTTCTGGGATTTGGGGTGGAGTTTGGGATTTTTGGGCTTTGGGGTGCCGGGGTTTGGGGTGGAGTTTGGGGGTTTGGGATTGGGTTGGAATTTGGGGTTTTGGGATTTGGGTTTCTGGGGTTTGGGATTTCTGGAATTTGGGGATTTTGGGATCAGGGTGGGGTTTGGGGTGGGATTTGGGGGTTTGGGATTTGGGGATTTCTGGGATCTGGGTTTTCTGGAATTTGGGGATTTCTGGGATTTGGGGGTTTGGGTTTTTCTGGAATTTGGGATTTGGGGATTTTTGGGATTTGGGGATTTCTGGGATTTGGGGATTTTGGGGATTTCTGGGATTTGGGGTTTCTGGGATTTGGCATTTTGGGGTTTCTGGAATTTGGGATTTTGGGATTTCTGCAATTTGGGATTTGGGGATTTCTGCAATTTGGGGTTTCGGGGTTTCTGGGATTTGGGGTTTTGAAATTTCTGGGATTTGGGGTTTTTTTGGATTTGGGGATTCCTGAAATTTGGGTTTTTGAGTTTTGGGGTTTCTGGAATTTGGCGTTTCTGAAATTTGGGGGTTTGGGGTTTCTGGGATTCGGAGTTTTGGGATTTCTAGAATTTGGGATTTGGGGTGGAATTCGGGGTTTTTGGTTCCCCTGACGTGTCCCCCTGCAGCGATGCTGGTTTCTGGAATTGGGGATTACTGAAATTTGGGGTTTGGGGATTTCTGGGATTTGGGGATTTTTGGAATTTGGGGTTTGGGGATTTCTGGGATTTGGGGTTTTGAGTTTTGAGGTTTATGGAATTTGGGGTTTCTGGGATTTGGCCTTTTGGGATTTGGACTTTCTGGAATTTGGGGTTTGAGGATTTCTGGGATTTCGCTTTTTGGGATTTTTGGGATTTGAGGTTCCTGGAATTTGGGGTTTTGGGGTTCTGTGGAATTTGGAGATTTGTGGAATTTGGGGGTTTGGGACTTGTAGAATTTGGGGTTTTTGGGATTTGGGATTTCTGTAATTTTGAGATTTGGGATTTCTGTAATTTTGGGGGTTTTGGGATTTGGGATTTCTGTAATTTTGGGATTTGGGATTTCTGTAATTTGGGGTTTTTGGGATTTCTGTAATTTTGGGGTTTTTGGGATTTGAGATTTCTGTAATTTGGGGTTTTTGGGATTTCTGTAATTTGGCGTTTTGGGATTTGGGATTTCTGTAATTTGGGGGTTTTGGGATTTGGGATTTTTGTAATTTGGGGTTTTTGGGATTTCTGTAATTTGGGGTTTTTGGGATTTGGGATTTCTGTAATTTGGGATTTGGGATTTCTGTAATTTGGGGTTTTTGGGATTTCTGTAACTTTGGGGTTTTTGGGATTTGGGATTTCTGTAACTTTGGGGTTTTTGGGGTTTGGATTTCTGTAACTTTGGGGTTTTTGGGATTTGGGGTGTAATTTGGTGTTTTTGGCTCCCCTGACTGTGCCGTCCCCGCAGCCACGCTGGACGGGGGCCTGGGGCTGCTGCTGCCCATGCAGGAGAAAACCTACAGGAGATTGCTGATGCTGCAGAACGCGCTCAGCTCCGCCCTGCCGCACCTGGCCGGCCTCAACCCCAGGGCCTTCAGGTAAATGGGTACACCTGGCATACACCTGGGCACACCTGGGCACAGCTGGGATACACCTACACACACCTAGGCACACCTGGGATACACCTGAGCTCCGCCCTGCCGCACCTGGCCGGCCTCAACCCCAGGGCCTTCAGGTAAATGGATACACCTGGCATACACGTGGGTACACCTGGGGTACACCTGGGCACACCTGGGCACAGCTGGGATACACCTGGGTACACCTGGGCACACCTCAGCTCCGCCCCTGCCGCACCTGGCCGGCCTCAACCCACGGGCTTTCAGGTAAATGGATACACCTGGGCACACCTGGGCACACCTGGGATACACCTGGATACACCTGGGCACACCTGGGTACACCTGGGATACGCCTGGGATACACCTGGGTACACCTGAGATACACCTGGGTACACCTGGGATACACCTGGGCACACCTGGGATACGCCTGGGATACACCTGGGTACACCTGGGATACACCTGGGATACACCTGGGATACACCTGGGATACACCTGGGTACACCTGAGATACACCTGGGTACACCTGGGATACACCTGGGCACACCTGGGATACACCTGGGATACACCTGGGATACACCTGGGATACGCCTGGGATACACCTGGGATACACCTGGGATACGCCTGGGATACACCTGGGATACACCTGGGTACACCTGGGTACACCTGGGATACACCTGGATACACCTGGGCACACCTGGGTACACCTGGGATACGCCTGGGATACACCTGGGATACACCTGGGTACACCTGGGATACACCTGGGTACACCTGGGATACACCTGGGCACACCTGGGTACACCTGGGTACACCTGGGTACACCTGGGATACACCTGAGATACACCTGGGATACACCTGGGCACACCTGGGTACACCTGGGATACACCTGGGCTCTGCCCTGCCGCACCTGGCTGGCCTCAACCCCAGGACGTTCAGGTAGGGACACACCTGTCCACCTGTCCCACCTGTCCCTCACCTGTCCTATCTCTCACCTGTCCCCTTGTCCTGTCCTACCTGGCCCACCTGTCCCTCACCTGTCCCATCCCTCCCCTGTCCCTCCCCTGTCCCACCTGTCCCCCCCCACCCGCACAGGTTGCTGCAGTCCGAGCGCCGGTTGCTGCAGAACGCCGTGCGGAACGTCCTGGACGGGGAACTGCTGGGCAGGTACCTGTACCTGAGCGCCATGGAGAGGGCGGAGCTGGCCAAGAAAATCGGCACCACCCCCGAGATCGTGAGTGACACACCTGGGCACACCTGGGCACACCTGGGATCACGAGTGACACACCTGGGACACACCTGGGCACACCTGGGATCATGAGTGACACACCTGGGACACACCTGGGCACACCTGGGCACACCTGGACACACCTGGGACACACCTGAGATCATGAGTGACACACCTGGGCACACCTGGGCACACCTGGGATCATGAGTGACACACCTGGGACACACCTGGGCACACCTGGGACACACCTGGGACACACCTGGGACACACCTGAGATCATGAGTGACACACCTGGGCACAGCTGGGACACACCTGGGCACACCTGAGATCATGAGTGACACACCTGGACACACCTGGGACACACCTGGGCACACCTGGGCACACCTGGGACACACCTGGGCACACCTGGGCAGGGTGGGACAGGACAGGTGGGACACACCTGGGACAGGTGAGGGACAGGACAGGTGAGATTTTGGCCAGGTGAATTTGGGACAGGTGGGTTTTGGGTGAATTTTGGACTGGTGAATTTGGGACAGGTGAATTTGGGACAGGTGAATTTGGGACAGGTGAGATTCAGGACAGGTGAATTTTGCCCAGGTGAGTCCCTGACCTCTCTCCCCTCCCCCACAGATCCTGGACGACCTCCTGGAGATCGACCGAGTCACCGCCCACTTCTGAGGGACCCAAAACCCACACAATTCCCCCCAAAATTCCCCTCCAAAAATCCCCAAAAATACAAAAATTCCAAAAAAAAATCCTCAAAACTCAAAAAAATCCCCCAAAAAATCCCCCAAAAACCTCCAAAATTCCCAAAAAGAAGAAAAACGCTCCCTAAAAATCCCCCCCGAAGAAACCCCAAAAATTGTAAAAAATTCCCAAAAATCCCCTCCCAAAAATTTCTTAAAATCCTTAAAAATTCCCCCCCAAAAAAATTTCCTAAAACCCCCCAAAAAAATCCCAAAAAAACTCCCAAAATTTTTTTTTTAAAAATCCCCCAAAATGTCCCTTAAAAACCCCCCAAAATCCCCAAATTTTGCTACAAATCCCCCCCAAAAAAACCCAAATCCCCAAATTTCACCACAAATCCCAAATAAAAATCCCCAAAAATCCCAAAACCCCCCAGAATTCCGGTTTGTAATAAAACACAATTTTCGATTTTGGCTTTGAGGTTTATTTGGGGAAGATTTTGGGGAAAATTTTGGGGAATTTTGGGGAATTTGAGGTAAAATTTGAGGTAATTTTGGGGTAATTTTTGGGATTTTGGGGTTCACAGTGTTTGGGGTTGTTCACAGTGAATTTGGGGGGAGGGGGATTTGGGATTTTTGGTATTTTTGGGCGATTTTTGGGGGGATTTTTGGTGTTTTGGGAAATTTTGGGGGTTTTTTTTCAGGTATTTTTGAGGCTGTTTTTTCTCTTTTCCGGGTGTTTTTTTGGGGTGTTTTACACCCAATTTTGGGAATTTTTAAAATTTTCCTGCATTTTTTGGGCATTTTGTGGGGGGTTTTTTGTCTTTTTTCACGTATTTTTGCTGGTTTGCAGACATTTTTTCTATTTTTTTGGCTGAATTTTCGTTCTTTTTGGGTATTTTTGGGGCATTTCCAGCTGTTTTTTGGGGTAATTTTGGGTGTTTCCGTCTGGTTTTTGTTGCTTTTCAGGTATTTCCAGGTGCTTTTCACTGTTTCTGGCTGTTTTTTGGGGTATTTTTTTTCGCTATTTTGTGGTTTTTTTGGCTGTTTCTCATTGTTTTTCAGGTATTTTTTCAGATGGTTTTTCAGATTATTTTTTTTCTGCTATTCTTGGCTGAATTTTGGGTTTTTTTTTTTTTTTGGTATTTCGGGTATTTTGAGTGTTTCTGGTTGTTTTCTGATCCTTTCAGGTGTTTGCAGCCCATTTTTGGGGTATTTTGTCTTTTCCCAACCCAGTTTGGGGATATTTTCATCGTTCCCAACCAGTTTTTTTGGGTATTTTCAGGATTCCCATCTGATTTTTGGGATATCTTCAGGTATTTCCATCTGATTTTCCAGGTATTTTCAGCATTCCAGCTGGTTTTTGGGTTGTTTTCAGCCGTTTTTGGGGCATTTTCAGCATTCCTGGCCGGTTTCGGGTGTTCCCAGCTGGTTTTGGGGTGTTCCCAGCCAGTTTTTGGGTTGTTTCAGCCGTTTTTTGGGTGATTTCAGCCTTTTTTTCGGGTATTTTCAGCATTCCCGGCCAGTTTTTGGGTTCTTTTCAGGCGTTTTTGGTGATTTCAGCCATTTTATGGGGTATTTTCAGCATTCCCGCCGTTTTTTGGGTGTTCCCAGTCGATTTTTGGGTTGTTTTCAGCATTCCCAGCCGGTTTTGGGTTGTTTTCAGCCGTTTTGGGTGATTTCAGCCGTTTTTTCGGGTATTTTCAGCGTTCCCAGCCGGTTTCGGGGTGTTTCCGGCCGTTTTGGCGTGTTCCCGGCCGGTTTTGGCTGTTCCCAGCCGGTTTTGGGGTGTTTTCAGCCGGTTTTGGGTGATTTCAGCCGTTTTTTCGGGTATTTTCAGCGTTCCCAGCCGGTTTTTGGGTTGTTTTCAGCCGGTTTTGGGTGATTTCAGCCGTTTTTTTCGGGTATTTTCAGCGTTCCCAGCCGGTTTTTGGGTGATTTCAGCCGGTTTTGGGTGATTTCAGCCGTTTTTTCGGGTATTTTCAGCGTTCCCAGCCGGTTTTTGGGTGATTCAGCCGGTTCCGGGCTCAGTGCGCGCAGCAGGTGCTGCAGGTGCTCCCCGCTCGGCAGCGCCCCCCAGCGGCTCAGCAGCCGCAGCGCAGCCGCCGCCACCCGGAACCGGAGCCACTCCAGCCTGGGGGGGGACAGGGGCGTCACCCGGGGGCACCTGGGGTCAGGGGGGTCACCTGGGGGTCACACACACACCTGGGGGCACCTGGGGGTCACACACACACCTGGGGCACCTGGGGGCACCTGGGGTCACACACACACACCTGGGGGGGGTCACACACACCTGGAAGGGACAGGTGGGGTCACACACCTGGGGGGTCACCTGGGGGTCACCTGGGGACAGGGGGGTCACCTGAGGTCACACACACACCTGGCGGGGTCATCTGGGGGTCACCTGGGGACAGGTGGGGTCACCTGAGGTCACACGCTTGGGGGGTCACACACACACCTGGAACAAACAGATGGGGTCACCTGGGGGACAACAAACACCTGGGAGGAGGGGACAGGGGGGATCATCTGGGGGGGAAGACAGGTGGGGTCACCTGAGGGCAGCTGGGGTCACCTGGGGACGGGGGGGGTCACCTGGGGGTGTCACACACACCTGAAGGGTCACACACCTGGGGAGGGGTCAGACACATCTGGGGGGACAGGTGAGGTCACCTGGAGGGGGGGGACAGGTGAGGTCATCTGGGGTCACATCTGAGGAGGGGTCACACACACCTGGGGGGGGACAGGTGGGGTCACACACCTGGAGGGGTCACACACACACCTGAGGTAGAGAGGGGGCAGCTGGGTCACCTGGGGACAGGTGGGGTCACCTGGAGGTCACACACACACCTGGGGGTGTCAGGTGAGGTCAGCTGGGGGGGCACACACACCTGGGGGGGGGTCACGCACACATCCCCCCCTCAGCCCCCCTCCCACACCTGAGCCCCCCAACCCCGCATGAGCCCCTCCCCCAAACCTCAGCCCCTCCCCCTGCCCCTTCCCCTCACCTGAACACCCCAAACACACCTGAGCCCCTCCCCCACATCTGAGCCCCTCCTCCTCCCGCTTAAGCCCCTCCCCCCCGCCCGAGCCTCCACCGAGCCCCTCCCCCAAAGACGCCTGAGCCCCTCCCCCACTCTGAACCCCCCCATACCCAAACCCTTCCCCCACGTGCCCCTCCCCCCTCCCTCCGTGCCCCTCCCCCCTCACCTCAGCCCCTCCCCCCTCACCTGAGCGCCTCCCCCTTTGCCCCTCCTCCCCTGAGCCCCTCCCCCTCCCCTTTGCCCCTCCCCCTCAGCCCCCCCCCTCACCTGAGCGCCATCTCGAAGCGCAGCCGCTCCCAGCCCAGGTGCAGCCGCTGCCGCAGCGACCGCGCGGGGCCCCCCCGGAGGCGGCTCCAGCTCCGCACCGCGCTGGGGGAGGGGCACGGGGTCACCTGGGGCACCTGGGGGCACCTGAGCGACCCCAAAAACCCCCAGGGGTCACCTGAGCTCACCTGAGCGACCCCACCCTCACCTGGGCACACCTGAGTGACCGCAACACCCCCAGGAGTCACCTGAGCTCACCTGAGTGACCCCAACACCCCCCTGAGGTGACCTGGCACACCTGGGCACGCCTGGGCGCACCTGGGCACACCTGAGTGACCCCGACACCCCCCGGGGCCCCCCCGGAGGCGGCTCCAGCTGCACCACCACGCTGGGGGAGGGGCAGAGGGGCACCTGGGGGCACCTGAGCGACCCCAAACCACCCAGGGATCACCTGAGCTCACCTGAAAACACCTGGGGGCACCTGAGCTCACCTGGGTGACCCCAAAAGCCCCAGAGCTCACCTGGGGCACCTGAGTGACCCCAGCACCCCCCAGAGCTCACCTGGGGGCACCTGAGTGACCCAGCACCCCCCAGAGCTCACCTGAGCTCACCTGGGTGACCCCAGCACCCCCCAGAGCTCACCTGGGGGCACCTGAATGACCCCAACACCCCCCAGGGGTCACCTGTGACTCACCTGACACACCTGAGTCACACACACTTACAGACACACAGACACACACGACACACCTGAGTCACACAGACACACAGGTACAGACACACAGACACACCTGGGCACACACCTGGGCATCCCTACCTGGGCACACGCACACACAGACAAACCTGGGCACACCTGGGGCACACATTTACATACATTCACATACATATACAGACACGCACCTGAGGCACACCTGTCACACACATACACACACGCACCTGGGCACACCTGGGCACACCTGGGCACACCTGAGCACACATACACAGACACACAGGCTCACGTGGCACACCCTGAGCTCACCTGGGCACACCTGGGCACACCAGAGCACACCTGGGCACACCTGGGGCACACCTGAGCACACATATACAGACACACAGGCACACCTGAGCTCACCTCGGCACACCTGGGCACACCTGAGCACACATATACACACGCACCTGGGCACACCTGGGCTCACCTGGGCACACCTGAGCACACATATACAGACACACCTGGGCACACCTGAGCTCACCTCGGCACACCTGAGCCACCTGAGCACACATACACAGACACACAGGCACACCTGGGCACACATATACAGACACCTGGGCACACCTGGCTCACCTGAGCACACATACACAGACACAGGCACACCTGAGCACACATATACAGGCGCACCTGAGCACCACCTGAGCACACATACACAGACACACAGACACATCTAAGCACACCTGGGCACACATTTACACACATTTACACACACATACACACACACACAGACACACCCGTGTCGCTCTCCGGGCTCTCACCTGCGGGCCATGATGCTGTACCTGTCCGCAGGTGCGCCAGCGCCCCGTGGACACTCCTGACCGTGTTGATGTTCCTGAACATGAGCAACACTCACCTGGGCACACCTGGGCACACCTGGCACACATACATACAGACACACAGACACACCTGGGCACACCTGGGCACACCTGCGCCCACACTCACCTGCGGGCCATGATGCCGTACCTGTCCGCAGGTGCGCCCAGCGCCCCGTGGACACTCCTGACCGTGTTGATGTTGCGGAACACGAGCAGCATGGGGCGGGGCAGCTGGCGCAGCACCTGCACGATGTGCGGGAAGCGCTGCGCCGCCATGCTCCGCATGTACTCGCGCTCCTCGGCGCTCAGGTGCCCCTCGGGTGCGCCCCGCAGCGGGCGGGGGGCGGCGCCCGCCGGCGGCTCCGGGCGGGGCCCGGCCAGGTGAGAGCCCGGCGCGCCCAGCAGGCGCGAGTCGCGGCTCAGGGGCGCTGCAGCAGCATCTCCGAGAAGAGCAGGTAGTCTGGGGGGACAGGGAACCGCGGGTGAGCTCCAGGTGTGCCCAGGTAACCCCAGGTGACCCCCAAAACCACCAGGTAAGCCCAGAGGTGCAGCAGCATCTCCGAGAAGAGCAGGTAGTCTGGGGGGACAGGGAACCGCGGGTGAGCTCCAGGTGTGCCCAGGTAACCTCCAGGTGACCCCCAGAACCCCCAGGTAAGCCCAGAGGTGCAGCAGCATCTCCGAGAAGAGCAGGTAGTCTGGGGGGAGGGACAGGGAACCTCAGGTGAGCTCCAGGTGACCCCCCAGGTAACCCCAGGTGACCCCCAAAACCACCAGGTAACCCTCAGGTGACCCCAGGTGCCCTCCAGGTAACCACGAGTGAGCTCCAGGTGACCCTCAGGTGACCCTCAGGTGACCCCCAGAACCCCCAGGTAACCCCAGAGGTGCAGCAGCATCTCCGAGAACCACGGGTAGTCTGGGGGTACAGGGAACCTCAGGTGAGCTCCAGGTACCCCCAGGTATCCTCAGGTGACCCCAGGTAAGCCCAAGGTAAACCCAAGTAACCTCAGGTGTCTCCCCAGGCACCTTCAGGTAACCCCCAGGTGACCTCCAGGTGACCCCCAAAACCACCAGGTGACCCTCAGGGGATCCCAGGTGACCTCCAGGGAACCTCAGGTGAGCTCCAGGTGACACCCAGAACCCCCTGGTGAACCTCAGGTGACCCCCAGAAATTTTGGGGTTATTTCGGGTCCATTTTGTGGTTATTTTGGGGTTATTTAGGGTCCGTGTTTGGGGATGTTTTTGGGTTATTTTGGGGTTATTTAGGGTCCATTTTTGGGGTTATTTTGGGGTTATTTAGGGTCCATTTTGGGTTATTTAGGGTCCACTTTTGGGGTTAATTTGGGGGTTTTTAGGGTCCATTTTTGGGTTTATTTCGAGTCCATTTTTGGGGATATTTTGGGGTTATTTAGGGCCCATTTTTGGGGTTATTTTGGGGTTATTCAAGGTCCATTTTTGGGCTTAATTTGGGTTATTTAAGGCCCATTTTTGGGGTTATTTTGGGGTTTATTTGTGGTTATTTAGGGTCCATTTTTGGGTTATTTAGGAGTTATTTAGGGTCCATTTTTCGGGGTTACTTGGGGTTTATTTGGGGTTATTTAGTGTCCATTTTTGGGGTTCTTTTGGGTTATTTTTGGGGTTATTCTGGGGTTTTTTGGGGTTATTTAAGGTCCATTTTTGGGGTGCCTCACCCTTCACCCCCAGTTCTCAGCCCTGTCCCTCATCCCGTCGTGGTCCCGCATCACGATCGATCTCCAGAGCCCGCACAGCGACACCCGGTCCCTGGGGGCACAAAGAGATTTTGGGGACCCCCACCCAAATTTCGGGACCCCCCAGATTTGAGGACCCCTCAAATTTCGGGATTTCCTCCCTGGTTTTGGGGTTTTTTCCCCCCCAATTTTGGGATTTCCCCTTTATTTTAGGGCCTCCCCGGCGGTTTTTGGGGACCCCACTGAGGTTTTTGGGACCCCCTCGAATTTGGGGACCCCCCCTCCGAATTTTTGGGGTCCCCCCGTTGATTTTTTGGGGTCCCGTTGAAATTTTGGGATCCCCCTCAGTTTTGGGATTTCCCCCCCAATTTTTGGCTTGTTCCAGTGATTTTTGCCCAATTTTGGGCCAATTTGGGGCTGATTTTTGTGGGGTTTTTTTTGCCCCCCACCCCGGGTCCCTTTTTGCCCCCCCATTTTTGGGTGCCCCCGGTGATTTTTGGGGTCCCCCCGGGGCGGGGTTGGGGTCTCACCTCTCGCTCAGGGTCTCGTACAGGCCGTGGTCCAGCAGCACCAGCTGTGCCCGCCCGTCGGGGCCGCGCTGCACCAGAACTGAGGAGGGGGATTGGGGGGGACCCCGCGTTTGGGGGGACCCCACCCTCATTAGGGACCCCACCCTCATTAGGGACCCCCCCCCTCATTGGGGACCCCCACCCTCATTAGGGACCCCACCCTCATTAGCGACCCCCACCCTCATTGGGGAACCCACCCTCATTGGGGACCCCACCCTCATTGGGGACCCCACCCTCATTAGCGACCCCCACCCTCATTGGGGACCCCCACCCTCATTAGGGACCCCCACCCTCATTAGGGACCCCACCCTCATTGGGGACCCCACCCTCATTGGGGACCCCACCCTCATTAGGGACCCCACCCTCATTAGTGACCCCACCCTCATTGGGGACCCCACCCTCATTGGGGACCCCACCCTCATTAGGGACCCCACCCTCATTAGTGACCCCACCCTCATTGGGGACCCCCACCCTCATTGGGGACCCCACCCTCATTAGGGACCCCCACCCTCATTGGGGACCCCACCCTCATTAGTGACCCCACCTCATTAGTGACCCCACCCTCATTAGCGACCCCACCCTCATTGGGGACCCCACCCTCATTAGGGACCCCCACCCTCATTAGCGACCCCACCCTCATTAGGGACCCCACCCTCATTGGGGACCCCTCTCCTGGCATTTTTTGGGGTCCCCCCCAATTCTGGGGTCCCCCCTAATTTGAGGCTCCCCCCAGTTTTGGGGATTTTCCCCCTCAGTTTCGGGGTCCCGCTCCCAATTTTGGGGTCCCCCCCTTATTTCGGGGTTTCCCCTCCTGGTTTTGGGTCTCCCCCCCCCCAAATTCTGGGGTCCAATTTTGGGCTCCCCCGAATTTTGGGGTCCCTATTTTTGGGATCCCCCCCGTATTTTTGGGGTCCCCCCCCAGTTTGGGGGGTTTCAATTTTGGGGTCGCCCTCCTAACGTTGGGGTCCCGATTTGGGTTCCCGTCCACCAAATTTTGGGGTCCCCCCCTAATTTTAGGATCCCGGCAAAATTTTGGGGTCCCCCTCCCCAGATTTTGGGGTTCCCTCCCAGTTTCAGGTCCCCCCAAATTTTGGGTCCCCCTCAGTTTTGAGGTCTCAATTTTAGGGTCACCATCCTAATTTTGGGGTCTGAATTTTGGGGTCCCCCCCTCATCCCGGTTTCTGGCATCCGCCCCCAAATTTTGGGGTCCCTCTCCCGAATTTTGGGGTCCCAATTTTAGGGTCCAGCCCCAAATGTTGGGGTCGCCACCAAATTCTGGGGTCCCAATTTTGGACTCTCCCGAATTTTGGGGTCCCCCCCCCAAATTTTGAGGTCCCAAATTTTGGGTTCCCCCCCAATTTTAGGGGTCCCCATAAATTTTGGGGTTCCCCCCGAGGATTTTGGGGCCCCCCCGGATTTTGGGGTCCCCGTTACCGTTGCCGGGGTGCGGATCCGCGTGGATGAAGCCGGTGTAGAAAATCTGCTCGGCAAAAACCTGGATCAGCTTCTCTGCCGTCTGGGGGCGATTTGGGAACCCCAAAAAAACACAAAAATCACCCCAAAATCACCACAAAATCCCCTGGATCAGCTTCTCTAAATTCTGGGGAATGAGGGATTTAGGGACCCCAAAAAACACAAAAATCACCCCAAAATCCCCTGGACCAGCTTCTCTGCGGTCTGGGGGGGAATTAGGGATTTAGGAACCCAAAAACCCCAAAAATCACCCAAAAGTCACCCAAAAATCACCCCAAAATCACCCCAAAAATCCCCTGGATCAGCTTTTCTGCCGTCTGGGGGGGATGAGGGGATTTAGAACCCCAAAATCCCCTGGATCAGCATATCTGCTGTCTGAGGGGATTTAGGGGATTTAGGAACCCCAAAAAACACAAAAATCACCCCAAAATCCCCTGGATCAGCTTCTCTAAATTCTGGGGGAATGAGGGGATTTAGGGACCCCAAAAAACACAAAAATCACCCCAAAATCCCCTGGATCAGCATATCTGCTGTCTGAGGGGATTTAGGGGATTTAGGAACCCCAAAAAACACAAAAATCACCCCAAAAATCACCCCAAAAATCACCCCAAAATCCCCTGGATCAGCATCTCTAAATTCTGGGGGAATGAGGGGATTTAGGGACCCCAAAAAACACAAAAATCACCCCAAAAATCCCCTGGATCAGCATATCTGCTGTCTGAGGGGATTTAGGGGATTTAGGAACCCAAAAAACCCCAAAAATCACCCCAAAATCTCCCAAAATCCCCTGGATCAGCTTCTCTGCCGTCTGGGGGAATTTAGGGGATTTAGGAACCCCAAAAACCCCAAAAATCACCCCAAAATCTCCCCAAAATCCCCTGGATCAGCTTCTCTGCGGTCTGGGGGGGAATTAGGGGATTTAGGAAGCCCAAAAATGTGAAAAATCGCCCCAAAATCACCCCAAAACCCTGGATCAGCTTCTCTGCAGTCTGAGGGGATTTAGGGGATTTAGGAAGCCCAAAAATGTGAAAAATCGCCCCAAAAATCCCCTGGATCAGCATCTCTAAATTCTGGGGGGGAATTAGGGGATTTAGAACCTCAAAAACCCCAAAATCACCCCAAAATCACCCCAAAAATCACCCCAAAATCCCCTGGATCAGCTTCTCTGCGGTCTGGGGGGATTAGGGGATTTAGGAACCCCAAAAACCCCAAAAATCACCCCAAAGTCTTCCCAAAAATCCCCTGGATCATCTTCTCTAAATTCTGGGGGGATTTAGGAACCCCAAAAAAACACCAAAAGACCTCAAAAATCCCCCCAAATCTCTCAGGAGCCCCCAAATCCCCTGGGCCTGCCCCGGGTGCCCCAAATCCCCTCGGAACCCCCTTGGGGACCCCCCTGGACACCCCCAAATCCCCCCCGGGTGTCCCCAAACCCCCTGGGATGTCCCCAATCCTTTGGGTGTCCCCAAACCCCCTGGGATGTTCCCCAAACCCCTGAGTGTCCCCAAATCCCCCCGGATGTCCCCAAATCCCCTGGGTGTCCCCAAATCCCTTGGATGTTCCCCAATGCCCTGGTGTCCCCAAACCCCCCCAGATGTCCCCAATCCCCCCCAGATGTCCCCAATCCCTGGGTGTCCCCAAATCCCCCGGGTGTCCCCAATGCCCTGGGTGTCCCCAAACCCTCCCCGAATGTCCCCAAACCCCTTTGGTCACTGACGTCTCTCAGGCCCAGCCCGCCCTGGGTGTCCCCAATCCTGGGTGTCCCAATCCCCCCCGGGTGTCCCCAATGTCCCCAGATGTCCCCCAATGTCCCAAACCCCCGGTGTGTCACTGTCACTGACATCTCTCAGCCCAGCCCCACCGCTCAGATCCCCTGGGTGTCCCATGTGTCACTGTCACTGACATCTCTCAGCCCCAGCCCCACCGCTCAGATCCCCTGGGTGTCCCCAATGCCCTGGGTGTCCCCAATCCCTTGGGTGTCCCCAATGTCCCCAGATGTCCCCCAATCCCTGGGTGTCCCCAATTGCCCTGGGTGTCCCCAAACCCCCCGGGTGTCCCCAAATCCCTTGGGTGTCCCCAATGTCCCCAGATGTCCCCAAATCCCTGGGTGTCCCCAATGCCCTGGGTGTCCCCAAACCCCCCGGGTGTCCCCAAATCCCTTGGGTGTCCCCAATGTCCCCAGATGTCCCCCCAATCCCCCTGGGTGTCCCCAAACCCCGCGGTTTGTCACTGACATCTCTCAGCCCCAGCCCCATGGCGCGGACGCCATCAATGTTCCACAAACCCCCGGGTGTCCCCAGATGTCCCCAATGCCCCGGGTGTCCCCAATGTCCCCAGATGTCCCCAAACCCCCCTCTGTGTCACTGTCACTGACGTCTCTCAGTTCCAGCCCCACGGCGCGGATCTCCTGGGTGTCCCCAATGTCCCCAGATGTCCCAATGTCCCCAGGTGTGTCACTGACGTCTCTCAGCCCCAGCCCCATGGCTTGGATCCCCTCGATGTCCCCAAACCCTGGGTGTCCCAAACCCCTGGGTGTCCCCAGATGTCCCCAATGTCCCCGGGTGTCCCCAATGTCCCCGATGTCCCTGGGTGTCCCCAATGCCCCGGGTGTCCCCAATGTCCCCAGATGTCCCCAATGTCCCCAATGTCCCCAGATGTGTCACTGGCGTCTCTCAGCCCCAGCCCCATGGCTTGGATCCCCTGGGTGTCCCCAATGTCCCCAATGCCCTGGGTGTCCCCAGGTGTCCCCAATGTCCCCAATGTCCCCCGCTGTGTCACTGACGTCTCTCAGGCCCAGCCCCATGGCTTGGATCCCCTCGATGTCCCCAAACCCCTGGGTGTCCCCAATGTCCCCAATGTCCCCAATGTCCCCGGGTGTCCCCGATGTCCCCGGGTGTCCCCGATGTCCCCAGATGTCCCCAGGTGTGTCACTGACGTCTCTCAGGCCCAGCCCCATGGCTTGGATCCCCTCGACGTTGGTGATCTTGCAGCCCTCGCAGAAATCGGCCGTGAGAACGCGCTGGGGACGGACGGACGGACGGACAGTGGGGACAGTGGGGACAGACAGAGGCACAGACAGAGGGACAGACAGACAGGGACAGACAGGGGACACAGGGGACACAGGGGACAGTGGGACAGACAGAGGGACAGACAGGCAAGGACAGGCAGGGGACACAGGGGACAGTGGGGACAGTGGGGACAATGGGCACAGACAGAGGGACAGACGGACAGGGACAGACAGAGGGACAATGGGGACAGTGGGGACACAGGGGACAGACAGAGGGACAGACAGGGGACACGGACAATGGGGACAATGGGGACAGGGACATAGAGAGGGGACACACAGGGGACAGGGATGGGGACAGAAGGGACAATGACAGGGACAGGGATGGGACAGAAATGGGGACGGGGGGACAGGGACAGGGATGGGGACAGCAGGGACAGGGACAAGGACGGGGGACAGGGACGGGGACAGGGACGGGGACAGGGACACACAGGGACACACAGGGGACAGACAGGGGACAGTGGGGACACACGGGGGGCAATGGGGGACAGGGATGGGGACAGAAAGGGGACAAACAGGGACAGGGATGGGGACAGTGGGGACAGACAGGGGGACAGGGACGGGGATGGGGACAGAGAGGGGGACAGGGACGGGCACGGGGACAGAGGGACACACAGGGGACACACAGGGGACACACAGGGGACAGGGGGAACGGGGATGGGGACAGGGAGGGGGACAGTGGGGACACGAGGGACAAGGGACAGCAACGGGGACAGGGACAATGGGGACAGTGGGGACAGGGATGGGGACAGTGGGGACAGAAATGGGGACAGGGGACAATGGGGACAGTGGGGACACAGGGACAGGGACACACGGGGAGGGGACACAGAGCTGTCACTGCAGGTGACACCGGGCCCGGCCCCGTCCCCTCCCGCTGCCACCGCCCACCCGCCTGTCCCCAACGCCCACACCTGGGGACAGCGTGCCCATGTGTGCCCAGGTGTGTGCCCAGGTGTGCCCAGGTGTGTGCCCAGGTGTGTGCCCAGGTGTGTCTGTGGGTATCCCAGGTGTGTGCCCAGGTGTGTGCCCAGCTGTGTGCCCAGCTGTGTGCCCAGGTGTGTGCCCAAGTGTGTGCCCAGGTGTGCCCAGGTGTGTCTGTGTATCGCCAGGTGTGTGCCCAGCTGTGTGCCCAGGTGTGTCTGTGTGTATCCCAGGTGTGTGTGTGGTTATCCCCAGGTGTGTCTGTGGTTATCCCCAGGTGTGTATCCCAGCTATGCCCAGGTGTGCCAGGTGTGCCCAGGTGTGTCTGTGGTTATCCCCAGGTGTATCCCAGGTGTTCCCAGGTGTATCCCAGGTGTGTATCCCAGGTGTGCCCAGGTGTGCCCAGGTGTGCCCAGGTGTGCCCATCCCCATGTGTGTGCCCAGGTGTGTATCCCAGGTGTGCCCAGGTGTGTGTGTGGTTATCCCCAGGTGTATCCCAGGTGTGTATCCCAGGTGTGCCCAGGTGTGCCCAGGTGTGCCCAGGTGTGTATCCCAGGTGTGTATCCCAGGTGTGCCCAGGTGTGCCCAGGTGTGTATCCCAGGTGTGCCCAGGTGTGCCCAGGTGTGTATCCCAGGTGTGTATCCCAGGTGTGTCTCACCTTGCTGCAGTGCCCCCAGTGCACCCTGGGCACCGTCACCCCCCCGCAGGTGCCCCAGGTGTGTCTGTGTGTATCCCAGGTGTATCCCAGGTGTGTATCCCAGGTGTGCCCAGGTGTGTCTGTGGTTATCCCCAGGTGTATCCCAGGTGTGTATCCCAGGTGTGTGCCCAGGTGTGTATCCCAGGTGTGTATCCCAGGTGTGCCCAGGTGTGTCTCACCTTGCTGCAGTGCCCCCAGTGCACCCTGGGCACCGTCACGCCCCGCAGGTGCCCCAGGTGTGTCTG
This sequence comes from Melospiza melodia melodia, assembly GCF_035770615.1. Taxonomy (NCBI): domain Eukaryota; kingdom Metazoa; phylum Chordata; class Aves; order Passeriformes; family Passerellidae; genus Melospiza; species Melospiza melodia. Next base: position 56,640 of record NW_026948588.1, read on the forward strand.
TGTGTATCCCAGCTCTATCACAGCTGTGCCCAGGTGTGTGCCCAGGTGTGCCCAGGTGTGTCTCACCTTGCTGCAGTGCCCCCAGTGCACCCTGGGCACCGTCACCCCCCGCAGGTGCCCCAGGTGCGTCTGTGTGTATCCCAGGTGTGCCCAGGTGTGTGCCCAGGTGTGCCCAGGTGTGCCCAGGTGTGTGCCCAGGTGTGTCTCACCTTGCTGCAGTGCCCCCAGTGCACCCTGGGCACCGTCACGCCCCGCAGGTGCCCCAGGTCTCTCCCGCAGCGCTCCGAGTTCCGCGCCTCGTTCTCGAAATCCAGCTCCAGAGCCAGCGTGCCCTTCAGCTCCTGCAGGTAACACAGGTGTGACACAGGTGTGACACAGGTGTGACACTGACAGTGTGCCCTTCAGCTCCTGCACAGGTAACACAGGTGTGTGACACAGGTGTGACACAGGTGTGACACTGACAGTGTGCCCTTCAGCTCCTGCACAGGTAACACAGGTGAGACACAGGTGTGACACAGGTGTGTGACACAGGTGTGACACAGGTGTGACACTGACAGTGTGCCCTTCAGCTCCTGCACAGGTAACACAGGTGAGATACAGGTGTGACACAGGTGTGTGACACAGGTGTGACACAGGTGTGACACTGACAGTGTGCCCTTCAGCTCCTGCACAGGTAACACAGGTGAGACACAGGTGTGTGAGAGTGACAGCTCCAGAGCGAGCGTGCCCTTCAGCTCCTGCACAGGTAACACAGGTGTGACACAGGTGTGACACAGGTGTGTGACACAGGTGTGACACAGGTGTGACACTGACAGCGTGCCCTTCAGCTCCTGCACAGGTAACACAGGTGTGAGACAGGTGTGAGACAGGTGTGACACAGGTGTGACACTGACAGCGTGCCCTTCAGCTCCTGCACAGGTAACACAGGTGTGACACAGGTGTGAGACAGGTGTGACACAGGTGTGACACTGACAGTGTGCCCTTCAGCTCCTGCACAGGTAACACAGGTGTGACACAGGTGTGACACAGGTGTGACACAGGTGTGACACAGGTGTGTGACAGTGACAGCTCCAGAGCCAGTGTGCCCTTCAGCTCCTGCAGGTGAGACAGGTGTGACAGGTGTGACACAGGTGTGTGACAGGTGTGACACTGACAGCGTGCCCTTCAGCTCCTGCACAGGTAACACAGGTGAGACACAGGTGTGAGACAGGTGTGTGACACAGGTGTGACACTGACAGCGTGCCCTTCAGCTCCTGCAGGTGAGACAGGTGAGACAGGTGTGTGACACAGGTGTGTGACAGGTGTGTGACACAGGTGTGACACTGACAGTGTGCCCTTCAGCTCCTGCAGGTGAGACAGGTGAGACAGGTGTGACACAGGTGTGTGACACAGGTGTGACACTGACAGTGTGCCCTTCAGCTCCTGCAGGTGTGACACAGGTGTGTGACAGGTGTGTGACACAGGTGTGACACTGACAGCGTGCCCTTCAGCTCCTGCAGGTGAGAGACAGGTGAGACAGGTGTGACACAGGTGTGTGACACAGGTGTGACACTGACAGCGTGCCCTTCAGCTCCTGCAGGTGAGAGACAGGTGAGACAGGTGTGACACAGGTGTGTGACAGGTGTGACACAGGTGTGACACTGACAGTGTGCCCTTCAGCTCCTGCAGGTGTGACACAGGTGTGTGACACAGGTGTGTGACAGTGACAGCTCCAGAGCCAGCGTGCCCTTCAGCTCCTGAACACGTGAGACAGGTGTGACAGGGTGTGACAGGTGTGACAGGTGTGACAGGTGTGACAGGTGCGAAGGTGAGACAGTGACAGCATGTCCTTCAGCTCCTACAGGTAAGGGACAGGTGAGGGACAGGTGAGGGACAGGTGAGTGACACAGGTGTGACAGCTCCAGAGCCAGCGTGCCCTTCAGCTCCTGGGGACACACAGGTGTGACACAGATGACAATCAGTGACACAGGTGAGTGACACAGGTGAGTGACACAGGTGAGTGACACAGGTGAGTGACACAGGTAAGTGACACAGGTGTGACAGCTCCAGAGCCAGCGTGCCCTTCAGCTCCTGGGGACACACAGGTGTGACACAGATGACAATCAGTGACACAGGTGAGTGACACAGGTGAGTGACACAGGTGAGTGACAGCGGCAGCGTCCCAGCACCAAGTTGGGGTGCATGAACTGCACAGGGCAGTGGGACAGGGCTGTGCCCAGGTGTGCCCAGGTGTGTCTGTGGATATCCCCACGTGTGCCCAGGTGTATCCCAGGTGTGCCCAGGTGTATCCCAGGTGTGCCCAGGTGTGCCCCTCACCTGCAGCACCCAGCCCAGCGCGAAGTCGGGGTGCATGAACTGCACAGGGCTGTGCCCAGGTGTATCCCAGGTGTGCCCAGGTGCCCCCAGGTGTGCCCAGTGTATCCCAGGTGTGCCCAGGTGTGCCCCTCACCTGCAGCACCCAGCCCAGCGCGAAGTCGGGGTGCATGAACTGCACAGGGCTGTGCCCAGGTGTATCCCAGGTGTGCCCAGGTGTGCCCAGGTGTGCCCAGGTGTATCCCAGGTGTGCCCCTCACCTGCAGCACCCAGCCCAGCGCGAAGTCGGGGTGCATGAACTCCACCAGGCGCAGCAGCAGCTCCAGGGTCCGGATGTCGCCCTCGAAGCGATCGCGCAGGTCCAGGTACTGCACCTGCCCGGGGGGGCGGGGTCAGGGGGCGGGGCTGACGGTGGCCCCGCCCATCGCCCAGGTGTGCCCAGGTGTGCCCAGGTGCGCCCAGGTGTGCCCAGGTGTGTCCTGGTGTTCCCAGCTCTATCTCAGGTGTCCTCAGCTGTTGCCCAGGTGTGCCCAGGTGTCACCAGGTGTGTCCCCAAGTGTAACTCCAGGTGTTCCCCAGCTGTCTCCAGGTGTCTCAGGTGTGCCCAGCTGTATCCCAGGTCTGCCCAGGTGTGTCCCCAGGTGTGTCCCCAGGTGTGTCCCCAGGTGTCCCCCAGGTGTGTCTCCAAGTGTCCCCAGGTGTGTCCCAGCTGTCCTCAGGTGTCCCCCAGGAGCATCCACGTGTGTCTCCAGGTGTGTCCCAGGTGTATCTCCAGGTGTGTCCCCAGGTGTGTCCCAGGTGTGCCCAGGTGTGCCCAGGTGTGTCTCCAAGTGTCCCCCATGTGTGTCCCCAGGTGTGCCCAGGTGTCCCCAGGTGTGTCCCCAGCTGTGCCCAGGTGTGTCCCCAGGTGTGTGCCCAGGTGTCCCCAAGTGTCCCAGGTGTGCCCAGCTGTCTCCAGGTGTGTCCCAGGTGTGCCCAGGTATGTCCCAGGTGTGCCCAGGTGTGTCCCCAGGTGTGTCCCCAGGTGTGCCCAGGTGTGCCCAGGTGTGTCCCCAGGTGTGCCCAGCTGTATCCCAGGTGTGCCCAGGTGTGCCCAGGTGTGTCTGTGGATATCCCCAGGTGTGTCCCCAGGTGTCCCCAGGTGTGCCCAGGTGTGCCCAGGTGTGTCTGTGGATATCCCCAGGTGTGTGCCCAGGTGTGCCCAGGTGTGCCCAGCTGTCCCCAGGTGTGCCCAGGTGTGTCCCCAGGTGTGTGCCCAGGTGTGCCCAGGTGTGCCCCACCTTGACGGCCACGGGGGTCCCGTCGGGCAGCGTCGCCCCGGTGCACCTGGGCCAGGCTGGCGGCCGCCACCGGCTCGTAGTCGAAGTCACGGAACATTCCGGAAGGCGTGGTCTGGAAATCCTCCAGGAACAGCTCGTCCACCTGGGCAGGTGAGACAGGTGAGGGGACACTGGGGACAGGTGAGGGGACACTGGGACAGGTGAGACATTGGGCAGGTGAGAGGACAGGTGAGGGGACATTGGAGACAGGTGAGTGATGGGATAGGTGAGGGGACATTGGGACAGGTGAGGAATCCTCCAGGAACAGCTCGTCCACCTGGGCAGGTGAGACAGGTGAGGGGACACTGGGGACAGGTTAGGGGACATTGGGACAGGTGAAGGGACAGGTGACGGACAGGTGACGGACACCGGGGACAGGTGAGGGACACCGGGGAATCCTGCAGGAACAGCTCATCCACCTGGGCAGGTGAGGGACAGGTGTGACAGGTTAGGGGACATTGACTGGGGACATTGGGACAGTGAGGGGACATGGGGGTACTGGGGACACACTGGGGACATTGGGGGACATTGGGGACATTGGGGACAGTGGGGACAGGTGAGGGGACAGTGAGGACATTGGGGACATTGGGGACACTGGGGACATTGGGGGGTTGGGGACATTGGGGACACTGGGGACATTGGGGACAGTGAGGGGACATGGGGGTACTGGGGACACACTGGGGACAGTGGGGGGACATTGGGGACATTGGGGACATTGGGGACGTTGGGGACATTGGGGACATCGGGGACTCTCTTCCATCCTGTTGTGTCCCAAGCCCAAAGTCCCCCAGTCGTTCACACTGTCCCCGTGCCACCACCCTGTGTGTCCCCAATGTCCCCAAATGCCACCAAACGTCACCAAATGTCCCCTCAGTGTCCCCAGTGTCCCCAATGTCCCCAATTTCCCCACTGTCCCCAATGTCTCCAATCCCCCCAACGTCCCCAATGTCCCCTCAGTGTCCCCAATCCCCCCGCTGTCCCCAATGTCACCAATGTCCCCCACTGTCCCCAACCCCCCCAATGCCCCCAACCCCCCAATCCCCCCCAGTGTCCCCAATGTCCCCCCAGTGTCCCCAATGCCCCCAACCTCCCAATCGTCCCAATGTCCCCAATGTCCCCAATGTCCCCAGTGTCCCCTCTGTCCCCCCAGTGTCCCCAATGTCCCCCCAATCCCCTCAATGTCCCCAACCCCCTGCAGTGTCCCCAACCCCGCCAGTGTCCCCACTGTCCCCAATGCCCCCAACCCCCCCAATGTCCCCAAACCCCCCCAGTGTCCCCACTGTCCCCAATCCCCCCAGTGTCCCCAATGTCCCCAATCCCCCCAATGCCCCCAACCCCCCAATCGTCCCAATGCCCCCAATGTCCCTCTGTCCCCTCAGTGCCCCCAATCCCCCGTGTCCCCAATGTCCCCCACTGTCCCCAGTGTCCCAGGTGTCCCCACTGTCCCCAATCCCCCCCCAGTGTCCCCAATGTCCCTCAACGTCCCCACTGTCCCCACTGTCCCCAACCCCCCCAATGCCCCCAACCCCCCAATCACCCCCAGTGTCCCCAATGCCCCCAACCTCCCAATCGTCCCAATGTCCCCAATGCCCCCAGTGTCCCCAGTGTCCCCTCTGTCCCCTCAGTGTCCCCAATCCCCCCAATGTCCTCAATGTCCCCAACTCCCCGCAGTGTCCCCAACCCCGCCAGTGTCCCCACTGTCCCCAATGTCCCCAATGCCCCCAACCCCCCCAATGTCCCCAAACCCCCCCAGTGTCCCCAGTGTCCCCAATCCCCCCAATGCCCCCAACCCCCCAATCGTCCCAATGCCCCCAATGTCCCCTCTGTCCCCTCAGTGCCCCAATCCCCCCAATGTCCCCAATGTCCCCAACCCCCCCACTGTCCCAGTGTCCCAATCCCCCCAAACCCCCCAACCCCTCAATCCTCCCAATGCCCCCACTGTCCCCAACTCCCCGCAGTGTCCCCCACCGCCCCAGTGTCCCCCCAGTGTCCCCAATCCCCCCGGTGGGTGTCACCTCGCGGTGTCCCCGGGGGCTGGCGCTGTCCTCGAGCGGGCGCAGGCTGTCGGTGAGCTCGGGGGGCAGCAGGTGCTCCATGGCGCACAGCCCCTGGCCCAGCTTCACGTACAGGCCCCCGTTGGAGAGCGCCCCCTGCAGGAGCCGCTGCCCCGCGCGCCGGTGGCACCGCGACAGCGCCGACAGGTACGCGGGGCTGGCCTGGAACAGGTGAGACACAGGTGTGTGACAGGTGTGTGACAGGTGTGGCACCGTGACAGCGCCGACAGGTACGCGGGGCTGGCCTACAGGTGAGACAGGTGTGTGACAGGTGTGTGACAGGTGTGGCACCGTGACAGCGCCGACAGGTACGCGGGGCTGGCCTGGAACAGGTGAGACACAGGTGTGTGACAGGTGAGACAGGTGTGTGACAGGTGTGTGACAGGTGTGTGACAGGTGAGACAAATACCGGTGTGTGACATAAATACAGGTGTGTGACAAATACAGGTGTGGCACCGCGACAGCGCCGACAGGTATGAGGGACTGGCCTACAGGTGAGACAGGTGTGTGACAGGTGAGACAAATACAGGTGTGTGACACACACAGCGACAGCGCCGACAGGTATGAGGGACTGTCCTACAGGTGTGACACAGGTGTGTGACAGCTGAGACAGGTGTGCGACATAAATACAGGTGTGTGACACACACAGCGACAGCGCCGACAGGTACGCGGGGCTGGCCTGGAACAGGTGAGACAGGTGTGTGACAGGTGAGACAAATACCGGTGTGTGACATAAATACAGGTGTGTGACAAATACAGGTGTGGCACCGCGACAGCGCCGACTCGTACGCCGGGCTGGCCTGGAACAGGTGAGACACAGGTGTGTGACAGGTGAGATAAATACAGGTGTGTGACATAAATACAGCTGTGTGACATAAATACAGGTGTGTGACAGGTGTGTGACACAAATACAGGTGTGGCACCGCGACAGGGCCGACAGGTACGCGGGGCTGGCCTACAGGTGAGACAGGTGTGTGACATAAACACAGGTGTGTGACATAAATACAGGTGCGTGACAGGTGTGTGACATAAATACAGGTGTGTGACAAATACAGGTGTGGCACCGCGACAGCGCCGACTCGTACGCCGGGCTGTCCTACAGGTGTGTGACATAAATACAGGTGTGTCAGGTGTGTGACACACACAGCGACAGGGCCGACAGGTACGCGGGGCTGTCCTGGACAGGTGACACAAATACAGGTGTGTGACATAAATACAGGTGTGGCACCGCAACATCGCCGACAGGTACGCGGGGCTGTCCTGGACAGGTGAGACAGGTGTGTGACATAAATACAGGTGCGTGACAGGTGTGTGACATAAATACAGGTGTGACACACACAGCGACATGGCCGACAAGTATGAGGGACTGTCCTACAGGTGCAGACAGGCGAGACACAGGTGTGACAAATACAGGTGTGACAGGTGTCCGCGCGGTGGTGGCACCACGACATGGCCGACAGGTACGTGGGGCTGTCCTGAAACAGGTGGGACAAATACAGGTGCGTGACACAAATACAGGTGTGTGACACACACAGCAACATGGCCGACAGGTACGCAGGGCTGTCCTGGGGGAGGGGACAGGTGAGACACAGGTGTGTGACATAAATACAGGTGTGACACACACCACAACATGGCCAACAGGTACGCAGGCCTGTCCTGGAACAGGTGGACAAATACAGGTGTGTGACACACAGCGACATGGCCGACAGGTACGCGGGGCTGTCCTGGGGGAGGGGACAGGTGTGTGACAGGTGTGTGACATAAATACAGGTGTAACACACACTGCGACATGGCCGACAGGTACGCCGGGCTGTCCTACAGGTGTGACAAATACGTGTGTGACAGGTGTGTGACACAGGTGTGTGACACAGGGACATGGTCTACAGGTACGCCAGGCTGTCCTTCGGGGGGGGACAGGTGTGACACAGGTGTGACACAGGTGTGACAAATACAGGTGTGTGACAGGTGTGACATAGGTGTGACACAGGTGTGTGACAGGTGTGTGACAGGTGTGACACAGGTGTGACAAATACAGGTGTGTGACAGGTGTGACACACGTGTGACACAGGTGTGTGACAGGTGTGACACAGGTGTGACACAGGTGTGACAAATACAGGTGTGTGACAGGTGTGACACACGTGTGACACAGGTGACACAGGTGTGACACAGGTCTGACAAATACAGGTGTGTGACAGGTGTGACACACGTGTGACACAGGTGACACAGGTGTGACACAGGTGTGGCACAGGTGTGTTACAGGTGTGTGACACAGGTGTGACACAGGTCTGACAAATACAGGTGTGTGACAGGTGTGACACAGGTGTGTTACAGGTGTGTGACAGGTGTGACACAGGTGTGACACAGGTGACACAGGTGTGACACAGGTGTGACACAGGTGTGACAAATACAGGTGTGTGACAGGTGTGACACAGGTGTGACACAGGTGTGTGACAGGTGTGACACAGGTGTGACACAGGTGTGACAAATACAGGTGTGTGACAGGTGTGACACACGTGTGACACAGGTGACACAGGTGTGACACAGGTGTGGCACAGGTGTGTTACAGGTGTGTGACACAGGTGTGACATCCCCAACAAACATCCCCAACTTCTCAGACACCCCCAACCCCCCCAAAAAACCCCAGGGACCCCAAAGTTCCCCCCAGAATCCCCCAAAGTCCCCTCTGGGACCCCCCAAATCTCCCCCAAATTCCCTCAAAAGTCCCCAAAAATCCCCCCGGGACCCCCCGTTCTCCCCAAATCCCCCCCAAAATCCCCCCAAAATCCCCCCCAATCCTCTTGGGACCCCCCAAAATCCCCCCAAATCCCACCCAGGACCCCTCAAATCCCCCCAGAATCCCCCAAATCCCCCCCAAATCCTCCTGGACCCCCCAAAATCCCCCCAGGACCCCCCAAATCCCCCCAGTTTCTCCCCCATCCCCTCAGAACCCCCTAAATCCACCTGGGACCGCCCCAAATCCCCCCCCCAAACCCCCCCCAAAATCCCCCACGACCCCCCCAATTCCCCCAGGACCCCCAAAATCCCCCCCAAATCCCCCCCAAGTTCCCCAAATTTCCCCCAAAGCCCCCCGGGACCCCCCCCAATTTCCCCACCTGGTCGAGCCCCCTCAGCTCCACCTTGGTCGTCCACCAATAATCGAGGGAGATGCGGAGCCCCACCGAGAGGGACCTGGGGGGACACGGGAGGTCAGGGGGACCCCAAAAACCCCAAAAATCACCCCAAAAAAAAACCCCAAAAAACCCCAAAACAGCTGAACCTTTAAATCCCCAAAATTCCCCAAAATTTCCCCAAAATTCCGCCAAAATCCCCCAAAATCCCCCCAAATCTGGGGTGCAGCCCCACCGAGAGGGACCTGGGGGGAAATGGGGGTCAGGGGGACCCCAAAAACCCCAAAAATCACCCCAAAAAAAACCCCAAAAAAACCCCAAAACAGCTGAACCTTTAAATCCCCAAAATTCCCCAAAATTCCCCCAAAATTCCGCCAAAATCCCCCAAAATCCCCCCAGATCTGGGTGCAGCCCCAACCGAGAGGACCTGGGGGAAATGGGGGTCAGGGGGACCCCAAAAATCACCCCAAAAAAAACCCAAAAAAAAACCCCAAAACAGCTGAACCTTTAAATCCCCAAAATTCCCCCAAAATTCCCCCAAAATTCCGCCAAAATCCCCCAAAATCCCCCCAAATCTGGGGTGCAGCCCCACCGAGAGGGACCTGGGGGGAAACGGGGGTCAGGGGGACCCCAAAAACCCCAAAAATCACCCCAAAAAAAACCCCAAAAAAACCCAAAACAGCTGAACCTTTAAATCCCCAAAATTCCCCAAAATTCCCCCAAAATCCCCCAAAATCCCCCAAAATCCCCCCAAATCTGGGGTGCAGCCCCACCGAGAGGGACCTGGGGAAATGGGGGTCAGGGGGACCCCAAAAACCCCAAAAATCACCCCAAAAAAACCCCCAAAAAAACCCCAAAACAGCTGAACCTTTAAATCCCCAAAATTCCCCAAAATTCCGCCAAAATCCCCAAAATCCCCCCAAATCTGGGGTGCAGCCCCACCCAGAGGGACCTGGGGGGAAACGGGGGTCAGAGGGACCCCAAAAACCCCAAAAAACCCCCCAAAAAAACCCCCAAAAAGCCTTGAGACCCCCTCATCTCCCCCAAAGCCCCCCTGGGCCCCCCAAATTCCCCCCAAATCCCCCAGGACCCCCCTCAAATCCCCTCAAATCCTCTCAGGACCCCCCCAAACCCCCTCAGGACCCCCCAAATCCCCCCCAAATCCCCCCCAGGACTCCCCAAATCCCCCCAGGACCCCCCAAATCCCCCTCAGGACTCCCCCAAATCCCCCCAGGACCCCCCAAATCCCCCCCAAATCCCCCCCAGGACTCCCCCTAAATCCCTTCAGGGACCCCCAAATCCCCCCAGGACTCCCCCAAATCCCCCCAGGACCCCCCAAACCCACTCAGGACCCCCCAAATCCCCCCCAAATCCATTCTGAAGCCTGCCAAATCCCTCCCAAACCCCTTCAGGACCCCCCAAATCCTCCCCAAACCAGCCCAAGACCCCCAAACGCCTTCAGGGACCCCCCAAATCCCTCCCAGGAGCCCCCAAACCCCCCCAGGAACCTCCAAATCCCCCAGGACCCCCCCAGGAACCCCCAAATCCCCCCAAATCCATTCTGAGCCCTCCCAAATCCCCCCAAACCCCTTCAAGACCCCCGAAATCCCCCCAAATCCCCCCAGGACCCTCCAAACCCCCTCAGAATCCCCCAATCCCCCCCAGGGCCCCCCAAACCCCCCCAGGGCCCCCCAAATCCCCCCTAAATCCATTCTGAGCCCTCCCAAATCCTCCCCAATCCCCTCCAGGGACCCCCCAAATCCTCCCCAAACCCCCCCAGGACCCCCCAAATCCCCCCAGGACCCCCCAAATGCCCCCCAAATCCATCCTGAGCCCTCCCAAATCCCCCCAAAACCCCACCAGGACCCCCCAAATCCGCCCCCAGGACCCCCCCAAACCCCCTCCAGGACCCCCCAAACCCCCCCAATTTCCCCCCGGACCCCTCCCCAACCCCCTCACCTGCAGAACCGCGCCACGCCCTCCATGAGCAGCCGCACCCAAATCCCCCCAGGACCCCCCAAATCCTCCCTAAACCCTCCCAAACCCCCCAAACCCCCCCCAGGACCCCCCAATGCCCCCAGCCCCCTCCCCACCCCCCTCACCTGCAGAACCTGCCCACGCCCTCCATGAGCAGCCGCGCCCAAATCCCCTCCAGGGACCCCCCAAACCCCCTCAGGACCCCCAAATCCCCCCCAAACCCCCCCCAATGCCCCCAGCCCCCTCCCCATCCCCTCACCTGCAGAACCTGCCCACGCCCTCCATGAGCAGCCGCGCCCAAACCCCCCCAGGACCCCCCAAACCCCCTCAGGACCCCCCAAACCCTCCCCAAACCCCTCCCAAACCCCTTCAGGACCCCTCTAAATCCCCCCATCCCCTCACCTGCAGAACCGTGCCACGCCCTCCATGAGCAGCCGCGCCCGGCGCCGCTGGGGGGGCTCGGCCAGAGCCAGGGAGAGCCCCAGGACCCCCCCAGGGCGAGAGACCCCCCCAGGAACAGGGACAGGGACAGGGACACGCGGGGGGGCCTGGGGGGACAGGGCAAAGGTCAGGGGTCAGGGGTCACTGAGAGCCCCAGGGACAGGGACACGCGGGGGGGCCTGGGGACAGGAATGGGGACAGGGGTCAAGGGGTCACTGAGAGCCCCAGGGACAGAGCCCGGGACAGCCGGGGGGGCCTGGGGGACAGGGCAGGGGTCAGGGGTCAGGGGTCAGAGGTCAGGGGTCACTGGCAGAGCCAGGGACACACGGGGGGGCCTGGGGGCACAGGGCAAAGGTCAGGGGTCACAGGTCAGGGGTCAGGGGTCACAGAGAGCCCCAGGGACACCCAGGGGACCTGAGGGGACAGGGCAAAGGTCACAGGTCAGGGGTCAGGGGTCACAGCCCCAGGGACAGGGCCAGGGACAGGCAGGGGGGCCTGGGGGACAGGAATGGGGTCAGGGCTCAGGGGTCAGGGGTCACAGGTCAGGGGTCACCGAGAGCCCCAGGGACAGACGGGGGGGCCTGAGGGGACAGGGCAAAGGTCACAGGTCAGGGGTCACTGAGGCGCCCAAGGCACCTGAGGGGACAGGCACAGGTCAAAGGTCAGGGGTCACCGAGAGCCCCAGGGACAGACGGGGGACCTGAGGGGACAGGGCAAAGGTCACAGGTCAAAGGTCAGGGGTCACAGAGAGCCCCAGGGACAGACGGGGGACCTGAGGGGACAGGGCAAAGGTCACAGGTCAAAGGTCAGGGGTCACAGAGAGCCCCAGGGACAGACGGGGGACCTGAGGGGACAGGGCAAAGGTCAGGGCCCCCCCGAGGGCCACCAAGAGCCACCGGGGGTCACCAAGGACCTGTGGGGACGCTGAGACCCCCCAGGGACACCGAGGTATGGGCAGGTCAAAGGTCAGGGGTCAGGAAACAGGTCAAAGGTCAAAGGTCAGGAGTCAGGAATTGAAGTCAGGGGTCAAGGGTCAGAGTCAGAGATCAACGACCTGCTGTGGGTCTGGGGTCAGCAGCTGGGGTCAAGGGCCAGGGGTCAAAGGTCAGGGGGCCAAGGACTCTCTATGGGTCAGAGGTCAAGGCCTGGCATCAGGGGTCAAGGGTCAAGGGTCAAAGTCTGGCTGTGACTCAGAGGTCAGAGATCAGAGGTCAAAGGTCAAGGACCAACCATAGGTCAAAGTCAGGGGCCAAGGGTGGGGTCAGGGGTCAAGGGTCAGGGGTCAGAAGTCAAGGAGGGGTCAGGTGTTAAGAACTTCCTGCGGGTCAGGGTCAGAGGTCAAGTGCTGGGGTCAGAGGTCAAGAGCCCTCCATAGATCAGGGGTCAAGGTCAGGGGTCAAAGTTCAGGGTAAGGAATTAAGGTCAAGGGTTGGGGTCAGAGGTCAGGAGTCAAGGCCTTCCTGTGGGTCAGGACCAGAGATCAAGAGCTGGGGGTCAAGGGTCAGGGGTCAAGAACCCTCTATGGGTCAGGGGTCAAGGGTCAGGGTCAGGAGTGGAGACCAGGGGTTGGGGTCAGGGGTCAGAGGTCAAGGGCTGGGCTCAGGGGTCAAGGGCTGGGGTCGAGGACCCCTCCCCCAAATTTGGGTCGGGGGTCCCAAAGCCCCCGAAACCCCCCAGGACCCCCCCCCTCAAATTTGGGTCAGGGACCCCCCAGGGACCCCCCCAGTTTGGGTGGGGGTCCCAAGCCCCCTAAACCTCCCCAGAGACCCCCCCCTAATTTGGGTCTGGGGTCCCAAACCTCCCCAGGACCCCCCCAGTTTGGGTGGGGGTCTCTGCCCCCGCCCCTCCCCCCCCAGTTTGGGTGGGGGTCCCAAATTCTCCCGACCTCCTCCCAGAGACCCCCCCCCCCCCCAATTTGAGTCTGGGTCTCAAATCCCCCCCGAGCCCCCCCCATTTTGGGTCTGGGGTCCTGAACTCCTCCAGCCTCCTCAATTTGGGTGGGGGTCCCAACTTTGCCCAACCTCTCCCTCAGAGACCCCCCCCCAGATTTGGGTCTGGGGTCTCTGTGCCCCTCTCCCCGCCCCTCCCCCCCAATTTGGGTCTGGGGTCCCAAATCTCCCCCAAACTCTCCCAAATTTGGGTCGGGGGTCCCAATGCCCCCAAAGTCGCCCCAGGACCCCCCAATTTGGGTCTGGGGTCTCAAATCTCCCCCCCCCAAGGGACCCCCATTTTGGGTGGGGGTCTCTGTGCCCCTCCCCTCCCTCCATTATTTTGGGTCTGGGGTCCCGCCCCTCTCGCTCACCTCGGGGTCTCCCCGCCCCCCAATTTGGGTCTGGGGTCCCAAATTCCCCCCAGGAACCCCCCAGGGACCCCTCCCCCCCAATTTGGGTCTGGGGTCTCCCCTCCCCCCCTCCCATCGGGGTTTCCCCTCCCCCCCCGTTAATTTGGGTCTGGGGTCTCTCTGTGTTCCCCCCCCATGATTTGGGTCTGGGGTCTCTGTGTTTCCCCCCCCATTAATTTGGGTCTGGGGTCTCTCTGTGCTTCCCCCCCATGATTTGGGTCTGGGGTCTCTGTGTTTCCCCTCCCCCCCCGTTAATTTGGGTCTGGGGTCTCTGTGTTTCCCCCCCATGATTTGGGTCTGGGGTCCCTCCCCCCCCATTATTTGGGTCTGGGGTCTCTCTGTTTCCCCCCCCATTAATTTGGCTCTGGGGTCTCTGTTCTCCCCCCCATTAATTTGACCCATTAATTTGGGTCTGGGGTCTCTCTGTGTTTCCCCTTCCCCCCCCATGATTTGGGTCTGGGGTCCCTCTGTGTTTCCCCTCCCCCCATTAATTTGGGTCTGGGGTCTCCGTGTTTCCCCTCCCCCCGTTAATTTGGGTCTGGGGTCCCTCCCCTCCCCTCCCCCCCCACTAATTTGGGTCTGGGGTCTCTGTGTTTCCCCTCCCCCCATTATTTGGGTCTGGGGTCCCTCCCTGCCCCTCCCCCATGATTTGGGTCTGGGGTCTCTGTGTTTCCCCTCCCCCTCCATCAATTTGGGTCTGGGGTCTCTCTGTGTTTCCCCCCCCATGATTTGGGTCTGGGGTCTCTGTGTTTCCCCTCCCCTCCATCAATTTGGGTCTGGGGTCTCTCTGTGCCCCTCCCCCCCATGATTTGGGTCTGGGGTCCCTCTGTTTCCCCTCCCCCATGATTTGGGTCTGGGTCTCCCCTCCCCCCCCCATGATTTGGGTCTGGGGTCTCCATGTTTTTCCCCTCCCCCATGATTTGGGTCTGGGGTCCCTGTGTTGCCCCTCCCCCCCCTCACCTGTCTCCGGGCGCTCCA
>NW_026948588.1:71390-105659 GCF_035770615.1 Melospiza melodia melodia
TCCCCCATGATTTGGGTCTGGGGTCTCTCTGTGTTTCCCCCTCCCCCCCCATGATTTGGGTCTGGGGTCCCTCCTGTGTTTCCCCTCCCCCCCCATGATTTGGGTCTGGGGTCTCTGTGTTTCCCGTCCCCCTCACGTCCCCATTATTTGGGTCTGGGGTCTCTGTGTTTCCCCTCTCCCCCATGATTTGGGTCTGGGGTCTCTGTGTTTCTCCCCCCCCCATGATTTGGGTCTGGGGTCTCCCCTCCCCCCCCATGATTTGGGTCTGGGGTCCCTGTGCCGCCCCTCCCCCCATGATTTGGGTCTGGGGTCTCTGTGTTTCCCCTCCCCCCCCTCACCTGTCTCCGGGCGCTCCCCGGGGGGGAGGGGCAGCAGCCGCACCTGGGGGGGGGAGGGGCGGGGTCAGGGGGGGACCCCAAAAACACCGGGGGGGGGGGGGGGAGGGGACATTGGGGGGGGCACGGGGGGGTCCCAGGTGACACTGGGGGGGACATTGGGGGTCCCATGCGGGGGGGGTCCCAGGTGACATTGGGGGGGTCCATGAGGGGTCCCGGGGGTTTCGGTGACATTGGGGGGACATTGGGGGGGGTTCAGGTGACACTGGGGGGACACTGGGTGGGTCATGAAGGGTCCCGGGGGGGGGGGGTCCCAGGTGACATTGGGGGGTCCTGGGTGACACTGGGGGACATTGGGGGGTCCCAGGTGACATTGGGGGGGTTTGGGGGGGTCCTGGGGGACACTGGGGGGACATTGGGGGGTCCCAGGTGACATTGGGGGGGTTTTGGGGGTCCCAAGTGACACTGCGGTTGCCAGGTGACATTTGGGGGACATTTGGGGTCCAGGTGACTTTGGGGGTCCCAGGGGACATTGGGGGACACTGGGGGGTCCATGAGGGATCCCGGGGGGGGGTCCCAGGTGACATTGGGGGGGTTTTGGGGGGGTCCTGGGGGACACTGGGGGGACATTGGGGGGTCTCAGGTGACTTGGGGGGTCCCAGGTGACACTGAGGGGACACTGGGTGGGTCCATGAAGGGTCCCGGGGGGTCCCAGGTGACACTGGGGGGTCCTGGGGGGGGTCCCAGGTGACATTTGGGGGGGGTTTTGGGGGTCCCAGGTGACACTGGGGGGTCCCAGGGGACATTGGGGGGACATTGGGGGGTCCCAGGTGACATTGGGGGGTCTCAGGTGACACTGAGGGGGTCCTGGGGGGGGTCCATGAAGGGTCCTGGGGGGTCCCAGGTGACATTGGGGGGGGTTCAGGTGACACTGGGGGGACATTGGGGGGGTCCCTGGAGGGGGGGTCCAGGTGACATTGAGGGGTCCTGGGGGGGGTCAAAGGTGACATTTGGGGTCCCAGGTGACAGTGGGGGGACATTGGGGGGGGGTTCAGGTGACACTGGGGGGTCCTGGGTGAGTCCATGAGGGGGTCCCGGGGCGGTTTCGGTGACATTGAGGGGTCCCATGGGGGGTTCCCAGGTGACATTGGGGGGTCCCGGAGTGGGCGGGTCCACACGGGTTCCGGGGGGGGGTCCCGGTGACAATGGGGGGGTCCCGGAGTGGGCGGGTCCACGCGGGTTCCCGGGGGGGGGTCCCGGTGACAATGGGGGGGTCCCGGAGCGGGCGGGTCCACGCGGGGTTCCCGGGGGGGTCCCGTGACAATGGGGGGTCCCGGAGCGGGCGGGTCCATGTGAGGTTCCCGGGGGGGGGTCCTGGTGACATTGGGGGGGTCCCGGAGTGGGCGGGTCCACACGGGGTTCCCCGGGGGGGTCCCGGTGACAATGGGGGGGGTCCCGGTGTGGGCGCGTCCACGCGGGGATCCCGGGGGGGGGGGGTCAGTGACATTGGGGGGGTCCCGGGTGTGGGCGGGTCCACGCGGGGTTCCCGGGGGGGTCCCGGTGACATTGGGGGGTCCCGGAGCGGGCGCGTCCATGTGAGGTTCCCGGGGGGGGGTCCCGGTGACATTGGGGGGGTCCCGGAGTGGGCGGGTCCACGCGGGGTTCCGGGGGGTCCGGCGGAAGTTGCAGGAAGTTCCGGGGGGGTTTCCCACGGTGGGGGGAGGGGTGACCCCGGCCCGGGGGGAGGGGGGGGGGGGGGTGACCCCAAGGTGGGGGAGGGGTCGGTCCCAAGGAGGGGGGAGGGGGTCCCCAATTTTGGGGGTGGGGGGGGGGTCCCGGTTCCGCCCCACCCCCCCCCCTCACCGCCCTCCGCAGCCCCATCGCCGCCGCCGCCGCCGCCGGCGCCCGGCCCCGCCCCCCGCGCCGCCCCATTGGCCGAGCCCGCCGCCGGCCCCGCCCCCCGCGCCGCCCCATTGGCCCAACCGCACCCCGAGGCCCGCCCGCCGCGCGCCGCCCGCGCGCTGATTGGCCGGAACGAACCGCGAGCGGGAATGGGCAGAGGGGGGCGTGGCCGAGCGGCGGATGGGGCGGGGCCTCGCTGTGGGGAGCCGGGGACAGCTCGGGACGGCCCCGCCCCCCGTTTAGCCACGCCCCCTTTCCAAGATGGCGGCGGTCGGTGAGAACGGGACGGGGGCCCCGGGACTCTGCCCCTCCCCCACCCCCCCCGAGCGAGGCCACGCCCCCGGAATGGGCGGGGGGAGGGGCGGGGAGGGGGAGGGGCGGGGGGAGGGGCGGGGTTCCCCTCCCCCACCCTCGGGGTCACCCCGGGCCCCGCCCCCAGCGCGGCGGACGGGAGGGGGCGGGCGGGAAAGGGGGCGGGGCTGAGCGGTGGGAGGAGCTAAAGGGGGGAGGGGGGGTGGGAGGGACGCGCAAATTCTGCCCCGCCCCCCCCCCCGCTCACCTGGACCCTCCCAAAAAAGCCCCGAGCCCGCAGCAGCCCCGCCCCCACCCCGAGAGAGCCCCGCCCCCTCACCTGCCCCGCCCCCACCCCGAAATCGATCCGTGCTCCACCCCCACCCCTCACCTGTCCCTCACCTGTCCCTCACCTGTCCCTCACCTGTCTTACCTCTCCCATTGTCTCTCACCTGTTCCTCACCTGTGTCACCTGTCCCAGTGTCCCTCACCTGTCACTCACCTGTCCCACACGTGTCTCACCTGTCCCACCTGCCCCAATGTTCCTCCCGTGTCTCACCTGTCCCTCACCTGTCTGTCACCTGTCCCCAATGTCCTCACCTGTCCCTCACCTGTGCCACCTGTCTCATCTCTCACCTGTCCCTAATGTCCCTCACCTGTCTCTCCCCTGTCTCTCCTGTCTCTCCTGTCTCTCCCCTGTCTCACCTGTTTCACCTGTCTCTCCCCTGTTTCACCTGTCTCTCCCCTGTCTCTCCCCTGTCTCACCTGTCTCTCACCTGTCTCTCACCTGTCTCTCCTGTCTCTCACCTGTCTCACCTGTCCCTCCCTGTCTCTCCCCTGTCTCACCTGTCCCCTCCCCCCAGCGCATCCACGGGGTCCCCCCAGCCCCCCCCGCAGGGCCAGTGCGGCCCCAGGTGAGGGCGAGGACGAAGATGAAGATGAAGGCTCAGGTGAAGATGAAGGCTCAGGTGAAGGCTCAGGTGAAGGCTCAGGTTCAGCCCCAGGTGAGGCCCCAGGTGAGCAGGGGGGCGGGGGCCTCACCTGCCCGCGCTGCCCCCCCGAGATCGTCCTGAGGATCTTCATGGCGGCCGTGGGAGGGCGAGGGGCGGTGCCCTTCCTGTGCAGGTGAGGGCACACCTGGGACACACACCTGGGATATACACCTGGGCACACCTGGGCATACCTGGGGATAGTGGGGCACCTGGGACACACCTGGGACACACCTGGGGGCACCTAGGCAAACGTGGGGATACCTGGACATATCTGGGGACACCTGGGCACACCTGGACTCACCTGGGGACACCTGGGATACATCTGGGGGAGAGTGGGGGCACCTGGGACACACCTGGGACACACCTGGGCACACCTGGGGACACCTGGGGATATCCACAGACACACCTGGGCACACCTGGGACACACCTGGGCACACCTGGGATACCCCTGGGAGCTCCTGGGGGTGTGTCTGTCACACTGGGCACACCTGGGGGCATCTGGGGGGGTGTAACTGTCACACCTGGGACACATGAGACACACCTGGGCACACCTGGCCTCACCTGGGCATACGTGGGGGCACCTGAGATACACCTGGGCACACCTGGGCACACCTGGGATACACCTTGGGGCACCTGGGGGCTCCTGGGAACACAACTGGGGGTACCTGGGGACAGCTGGGGGCATCTGGGATAGACCTGGGCACACCTGGGGAGACCTGGGGGCACCTGGGCACACCTGGGGGCACCTGAGATACACCTGGGATACACCTTGGGGCACCTGGGCACACCTGGGATACACCTGGGGCACGTGGGCACACCTAGGGATATCCACAGACACACCTGAGCGCACCTGGGGGTACCTGAGGACACCTGGGATACACTTGGGCACACCCTGGCACACCTGGGCTATACCTGGGCACAGCTGGGCACACCTGGGTACACCTGGGGGGGAGCTGGGAGTACCTGGGCACACCTGGGATATCCACAGACACACCTGGGCACAGCTGGGGGAATCTGGGGAAACCTGGGCCCACCTGAGACACACCTGGGCACACCTGGATAGACCTGAGACACACCTGGGCACACCTGGGGGGTACCTGGGCACACCTGGGGGTGCCTGGGCACACCTGGGCAGGTCACGGTCCCTCCCGTGTCTCTCACCTGTCCCACCTGTCTCACCTGTGCAGGGTTTCCCGCGTTTGCCGCCTCTGGCGTGACCTGGCCGCCGACCCCCGGCTGTGGCTGCGGGTGCACCTGGGGGGGCCTCACCTGGGGAGGACTCACCTGGGGGGGCCTCACCTGGGGGGGCCTCACCTGGGCGGCCCCGCCCGGCGCCGCCCCCCCGAGCAGGTGCTGAGCCCCCTGCTGCGATTGGCCGAGAGCAGGTGAGGGCTGGCCACGCCCACTCAGGTGTGAGGGGACCCGGAGAGGTCACCTGTGTTTACCTGTGTCAGTTCTGTGTCACCTGTGTGCCACCTGTGTCACACCTCTGTCACCTGTGCTCACCTGTGTGCCACCTGTGTCACCTGTGTCATACCTGTCTCACCTGTGTCATCTGTGTCACCTGTGTCACCTGTGCTCACCTGTGTCACCTGTCTCACCTGTGTGCCACCTGGGCTCACCTGTGCTCACCTGTCACACCTATGTGTCACCTGTCACACCTGTGTTATCTGTGCTTATGTGTGTCACCTATGTCACTTGTCTCACCTGTGTCACCTGTGCTTACCTGTGTCACCTGTGTCACCTGTGTCACCTGTGTGTCACCTGCCTCACCTGTGTTATCTGTGCTTATGTGTGTCACCTGTGTGCCACCTGCGCTCACCTGTGTCGCACCTCTGTCACCTGTGCTCACCTGTGTGCCACCTGCATCACCTGTGTCATACCTGTCTCACCTGTCACATGTGTCACCTGTGTCACCTGTGCTCACCTGTCCTTACCTGTCCCTCAGTCGTGTTTCCTGTCCCCACCTCTCACCTGTCCCCAGTGTCCCTCACCTGCCTTCACAGGTCTCACCTGTGCACACCTCTTACCTGTGTCACCTGTGTCACCTGTCCTCACGTATCCCTCAATTGTCACCTGTCCACCTGTGCTCCTGTCTCCGTCTCACCTGTCCCTCACCTGTCCCACCTGTGTTTCACCTGTGTCTCACCTGTCCCCAATGTCGCTCACCTGTCCCACCTGTCCCACCTGTCCCACCTGTCCCACCTGTTCCTGCACTCACCTGGTGCTCAACTCTGTCACTGCTTTCACCTGTCCCTCACCTGTCCCTCACCT
Organism: Melospiza melodia melodia; assembly: GCF_035770615.1. Lineage (NCBI taxonomy): Eukaryota > Metazoa > Chordata > Aves > Passeriformes > Passerellidae > Melospiza > Melospiza melodia. The sequence goes on from NW_026948588.1 coordinate 77,185, forward strand.
GTTGGTATCTTTTTCACCTGTCTCACCTGCACTCCCTGTCTCACCTGTCCCACCTGTCCCCAGTGTCCTCACCTGTCCCACCCATGTCTCACCTGTCTCACGTTTCGCCTGTCTCTCACCTTTACTCACCTGCCTTCACCTGTGTTCCCTCTGTCACCTGTCCTTACCTGTCCCACTCACTGTATCTGTCTGACCTGTGTCACCTGTGCGTGCGCTCACCTGTCCTCACCTGTGTCACCTGTGTGTGCGCTCACCTGTCCTCACCTGTCTGATCTGTGTCACCTGTGCGTGTGCTCACCTGTCCCTCACCTGTCTGACCTGTGTCACCTGCACTCACCTGTCTGATCTGTGTCACCTGTGTCACCTGTCTCACCTGTGTCACCTGTGCGTGCACTCACCTGTTCTCACCTGTGTCACCTGTGTCACCTGTGTGTGCACTCACCTGTCCTCACCTGTCTGACCTGTGTCACCTGTGCGTGTGCTCACCTGTCTCACCTGTCTCACCTGTGCGTGGGCTCACCTGTCCTCACCTGTCTGACCTGTGTCACCTGTGCGTGTGCTCACCTGTGCTCACCTGTCCTCACCTGTCTGACCTGTGTCACCTGTGCGTGTGCTCACCTGTCCTCACCTGTCTCACCTGTGCGTGCGCTCACCTGTCCTCACCTGTCTGACCTGTGTCACCTGTGCGTGTGCTCACCTGTGCTCACCTGTCCTCACCTGTCCTACCTGTGTCACCTGTGTTTGCTCACCTGTCCTCATCTGTCTGGTCTGTGTCACCTGTGCGTGCACTCACCTGTCCTCACTTGTCTCACCTGTGTCACCTGTGCGTGTGCTCACCTGTCCTCACCTGTCTCACCTGTGTCACCTGCACTCACCTGTCTGATCTGTGTCACCTGTGTCACCTGTCTCACTGTGTCACCTGTGCGTGCACTCACCTGTCCTCACCTGTCTGATCTGTGTCACCTGTGCGTGGGCTCACCTGTCCTCACCTGTGTCACCTGTGTCACTTGTGTGTGCGCTCACCTGTCCTCACCTGTCCTACCTGTGTCACCTGTGTTTGCTCACCTGTCCTCACCTGTCTGATCTGTGTCACCTGTGCGTGTGCTCACCTGTCCTCACCTGTCCTACCTGTGTCACCTGTGTGTGTGCTCACCTGTCCTCACCTGTCTCACCTGTGTCACCTGCACTCACCTGTCTGATTTGTGTCACCTGTCCTCACCTGTGTGACCTGTGTCACCTGTGTGTGTGCTCACCTGTCCTCGCCTGTCTGATCTGTGTCACCTGTGTGTGCGCTCACCTGTCCTCACCTGTGTCACCTGTGTCATGTGTCCTCACCTGTCTCACCTGTCTCACCTGTCCGTGCATTCACCTGTGTGTTCTGTCCCTCACCTGTCCCACCTGTCTGTGCCCTCACCTGTCCTCACCTACCCTTCCCTGCTTTCACCTGTCTCTGTCCTCACCTGTCTCACCTGTTCCTCACCTCTCTCGCCTCTCCTTACCTGTCCTTACCTGTCTTCACCTGTCCCACCTGTCTCACCATCTCACCTGTGCCACCTGTCCCTCACCTGTCCCACCTGTCCCTGTGCTCACCTGTCTCTCACCTGCACTCACCTGTCTTCATCTGTCTCACCAGTCTCACCTGTGTCACCTGTCCTTCACCTGCCCTTACCTGTGCCCCCTGTCTCACCTATTTCTCCTGTCCCTCACCTGTCCCTCACCTGTCCCACCTGTCTCTCACCTGTCTCACCTGTCCCTCACCTGTCCCACCTGTCCCACCTGTCCCTCACCTGTCCCTCACCTGTCTCACCTGTCCCTCACCTGTCTCACCTGTCTGTTACCTGTCCCTGTCCCACACCTGTCTCTCACCTGTCTCTCACCTGTCCCTCCCCTGTTCAGGTTCTCGCTGCTGCAGGAGTTCGTGCTCACTGATTGGAGCAACCACGTGGGAACCGTGCTGCAGGTGAGGGCACACCTGGGCACACCTGGGGGGAGGAACACACCTGGACACACCTGGGGTGATGTCACACCTGGGGACACACCTGGGGACACACTTGGGACACTGGGACACACCTGGGGACACACCTGGGACACACCTGGGGCAGAAACACACCTGGGACACACCTGGGGACACTGCGACACACCTGGGTGAGGTCACACCTGGGGACCCGGTCACACTTGGGACACACCTGGGGACACACCTGGGCACACCTGGGGGGAGGAACACACCTGGGACACACCTGGGCACACTGGACACACCTGGGTGACACCTGGGACACACCTGGGGACACACCTGGGTGAGGTCACGCCTGGGACACACTTGGGGGAAGAACACACCTGGGCACACCTGGGACACTGGGTCACACTTGGGACACACCTGGGACACACCTGGGACACACCTGGGACACACCTGGCTGAGGTCCCACCTGGCTCAGGTGTCACACCTGGAGCTCTCCCCCCGTTCCCCCAGGCCCTGAGCAAGTTCTGCCCCCACCTGCGGCACCTGGAGCTGCGGCGCTGCCAGGTGACACCTGAGGGACACCTGGGGGGGCCCGGGGACACCTGGGCAGGGTTTGGGGACACCTGGGGGGGGCCTGGTGACACCTGAGGGGACACCTGGGCAGGTTTTGTTACCTGGGGGTCCCTGGGGACACCTGGACGGGTTTTGGTGACACCTGGAGGGATCCCTGGGGACACCTGAGGGGACACCTGGTGACACCTGGGGGGGGTTCTGGTGACACCTGGGCAGGTTTTGGTGACACCTGAGGGGATCCTGGGGACACCTGGGCAGGGTTTGGGTGACACCTGGGGGGATCCTGGGGACACCTGGGTTGGTCCCGGGAACACCTGGGCAGGTTTGGTGGCACCTGGGGGGATCCTGATGACACCTGGGCAGGTTTTGGTGACACCTGAGGGGACACCTGGTGACACCTGGGGCGGTTCTGGTGACACCTGGGCAGGTTTGGTGGCACCTGGGGGGATCTGGGGACACCTGGGCAGGGTTTGGTGACACCTGGTCAGGTTTTGTTACCTGGGGGGATCCCTGGGGACACCTGAGGGGACACCTGGTGACACCTGGGACATTTTGGGGACACTCGAGGGCACCTGGTGGGCGTCCCGGTCACACCTGGGGCTGTTTGGGGACACCTGGGGGACACCTGGAGACATTTGGGGACACCTGAGCAGGTCAGGGGACACCTGAAGACATTTTGGAGGCACCTGGGGGGCTCCGGGTGGCACCTGTCGGGTTTTGGGGACACCTGGAGGGTCCCGGTGACACCTGGGCAGGTTTGGGGACACCTGGGCAGGTTTGGTGACACCTGTGGGGTTTGGTGACACCTGTCGGGGTTTTGGTGACAATTGGGGTTTTTGGTGACACCTGTCGGGGTTTTTGGTGACACCTGGGCAGGTTTGGTGACACCTGTCGGGTTTGGGTGATACCTGTCGGGGTTTTTGGTGACACCTGTCGGGTTTGGGTGACACCTGTCGGGGTTTGGGGACACCTGTTGTGTTTGGTGACGCCTGTCGGGGTTTTGGTGACAATTGGGGGTTTTTGGTGACACCTGGGCAGGTTTGGGGACACCTGGGGGACGCCTGGAGGATTTTGGGGACACCTGGGGACACCTGGGCAGGTTTGGTGACACCTGTGGGGTTTGGTGACACCTGTGGGGTTGGTGACACCTGTCGGGGTTTTTGGTGACACCTGTCGGGTTTGGGTGACACCTGGGCAGGTTTGGTGACACCTGTCGGGGTTTGGGTGACACCTGTCGGGTTTGGTGACACCTGGGCAGGTTTGGTGACACCTGTCGGGTTTGGTGACACCTGTCGGGGTTTTTGGTGACACCTGTGGGGTTTGGTGACACCTGTGGGGTTTGGTGACACCTGTCGGGGTTTTTGGTGACACCTGTCGGGTTTGGGTGACACCTGTCGGGTTTGGGTGACACTGTCGGGTTTGGGTGACACCTGTCGGGTTTGGTGACACCTGGGCAGTTTGGTGACACCTGTCAGGGTTTTTGGGGACACCTGGGCAGGTTTGGTGACACCTGGGGGTTTGGTGACACCTGTCGGGGTTTTGGTGACACCTGTCGGGGTTTGGGTGACACCTGTCGGGGTTTGGTGACACCTGTCGGGGTTTTGGTGACACCTGTGGGGTTTGGGTGACACCTGTCGGGTTTGGTGACACCTGTCGGGTTTTTGGTGACACCTGTCGGGTTTGGTGACACTGGGCAGGTTTGGGGACACCTGTCGGGTTTGGGTGACACCTGTCGGGGTTTTTGGTGACAATTGTGGGGTTTTGGTGACACCTGGGCAGGTTTGTTGACACCTGGGGGGTTTTGGTGACACCTGTCGGGGTTTTTGGTGACACCTGTGGGGTTTGGTGACACCTGGGCAGGTTTGGTGACACCTGTCGGGTTGGGTGACACCTGTCGGGGTTTTTGGTGACACCTGTCGGGGTTTTGGTGACACCTGTCGGGGTTTGGTGACACCTGGGCAGGTTTGGTGACACCTGTCGGGTTTTTGTGACACCTGGGCAGGTTTGGTGACACCTGGGGGGTTTGGTGACACCTGGGGGGTTTTGGTGACACCTGTCGGGTTTTTGGTGACAATTGGGGGTTTTGGTGACACCTGTCGGGGTTTTGGTGACACCTGTCGGGTTTTTGGTGACACCTGTCGGGTTTGGTGACACCTGTCGGGTTTGGTGACACCTGGACAGGTTTGGTGACACCTGTCGGGGTTTTTGGTGACACCTGTGGGGTTTGGGTGACACCTGGGCAGGTTTGGTGACACCTGTCGGGGTTTTTGGTGACACCTGGGCAGGTTTGGTGACACCTGTGGGGTTTGGTGACACCTGTCGGGGTTTTTGGTGACACCTGTCGGGTTTTGGTGACACCTGGGCAGGTTTGGTGACACCTGTGGGGTTTGGGTGACACCTGTCGGGTTTGGTGACACCTGTCGGGGTTTTTGGTGACACCTGTGGGGTTTGGGGACACCTGGGGGGTTTTGGTGACAATTGGGGATTTTTGGTGACACCTGTCGGGGTTTTGGTGACACCTGTCGGGTTTGGTGACACCTGGGCAGGTTTGGTGACACCTGTCAGGGTTTTTGGTGACACCTGGGCAGGTTTGGTGACACCTGTCGGGTTTGGGTGACACCTGTGGGGTTTGGGTGACACCTGTCGGGTTTGGTGACACCTGTCGGGGTTTTGGTGACAATTGGGGGTTTTTGGTGACACCTGTCGGGTTTGGTGACACCTGGGCAGGTTTGGTGACACCTGTCGGGTTTGGTGACACCTGTCGGGGTTTGGTGACACCTGTCGGGGTTTGGGTGACACCTGTCGGGTTTGGTGACACCTGTCGGGTTTTGGGTGACACCTGTCAGGTTTGGTGACACCTGTCGGGGTTTGGGTGACACCTGTCGGGTTTGGTGACACCTGTCGGGGTTTTTGGTGACACCTGTCGGGTTTGGTGACACCTGGGCAGGTTTGGTGACACCTGTGGGGTTTGGGTGACACCTGTCGGGTTTGGTGACACCTGTCGGGGTTTTTGGTGACACCTGTCGGGGTTTTTGGGGTCCCCAGGTGGAGCCGTCGGCGCTGGGGGCGTTCCTGGCCGCCCCTCCCCCCCTGCAGCACCTGCACCTCACCTGTCCCCGCCTGCGGCCGGTGCTGCCCGCCCTGGCCGTGAGTGCCCAGAACGCCCCAAAATGTCCCAAAAATGTCCCAAAAAAACCCCTAAAAATTACCCAAAATTACCCAAAAATATCCCAAAACTATCCCCTAAAATAGCCCGAAAACACCCCCCAAAACACCCAAAATATATCGAAAAACCACCCCAAAATATCCCAAAAATATCCCCTAAAATACCCAAAATATCCCCCCCAAAATACCCAAAAATATCCCCCAAAAATACCCCCCAAAATACCCAATAATGTCCAAAAATTGACCCAAAATATCCCCAAAAAAAACCCCAAAATTACCCAAAAATATCCCAAAAACATCCCCTAAAATAACCCAAAACCACCACCCAAAATACCCAAAATATCCTCCCAAAAATACCCCCCAAAATACCCCAAATATCCCAAAACAACACCCCAAACTATCCCAAAATTATCCCCCAAAATATCCCTAAAATGACCCAAAATAGCCCAAAAATGACCCCAAATTAACCCAAAAAGTGCCAAAGTACCTCCCAAAATCCCCCCAAAAATCCCTCAAAATTCCCTTAAATCCCCACCAAAAAACTCCAAATCCCCCAAAATCCCCAAAACCCCCCCAAATCCCCAAAAATCCCCCAAAATCCCCCCAAAAAAAGTCCCCAAAAAATCCCCAAGCGTGCAAAAAAAAGGCAAAAAAATCCCCAAAATCCTGCAATAAAAACCCTAAAATCCCAAAAAGAGTCCCCAAATCCCCCCGAAATCTCCCTAAAATCCCCCCCAAATCCTCCCCAAAAAACCCCAAATCCCCAAAAATTCCCCCCAAAAATCCCACAAACTCCCACAATCCAGAAACATCCCCAAAAAATCCCCAAAAATCCCAAATGCCCCAAAATCCCCCCGAAAAATCCCCCCAGACACCCTAAAAGTTCCCTAAATCCCACCTAAATCCCCCCAAAATAAAAAAAAGCGCAAAAATCCCCCAAAATCTCCCAAATCCCCCTGAAAAATCCCCAAAAAATCCTCCTAAAATCCCTCAAAATCCCCCCAAAATCCCAAAAAATTTCCCCCAAAAATCCCCCAAAAAAATCAAAAAAATCTCTCTAAATCTCCCCCAAAAAACCGAAACTCCCAAAAATCCCCCAAATCCCCCTAAACACCACCAAAATCCCAAAAAAATCTCAAAAAAATCCCCCCCAGATTCCTCCAAAAAATCCCAAATCCCCCAAAAATCCCCTCAAAACTGCTCCAAATCCATCCTAAAATCCCCCCAAAAATTCCTAAAAATCCAAAAATGCCCCTAAAATCCCCCCCAAAAAAATCCCCAAAAAATCCCCCTAAAATCCCGAAAAATCCCCAAAAAATCCCCAAAAATCCCCAAATGCTCCCCAAACCCCCCTAAAATGTTCGAAATCCTGAAAAATCCTCTCCAAAAAACCCCAAATCCCCCCAATCCCCCCAAAACCGCCCCAAATCCACCCAAAAAAATCCCAAAAATTCCCCAAAACTGGCAAAAAAAGAAAAAAAAATTTTAAAAATCCCTAGAAAATCCCCAAAAAACCCAAAATGCCCCAAATGCCCCCAAAATCCCCCAAATGTCCCCAAAATCCCTCCAAATCCCCCACAATCCCACCAAAATTCCCCCAAATCCTCCCAAAAAATCCCAAAAAAGTCCCCCCCAAAAAGCCCAAAAATGCCCAAAAAATCCCCAAAAAATCATTAAAAAATCCTAAAAGAATCCCAAAAAAGCCCCAAAAGAAATCCCAAAAAGATCCTCCTAATTCCCCCCAAAATCCCCCCAAAATCCCAAAAAATCCCCCCAAAATTCCCCCCAAAAAAACCCAAATACGCAAAAAAACCCCAAATCCCCCATTCCCCCAAAACTGCCCCAAATGTCCCCAAAACCCCCAAAAAATCTCTAAAAAATCGCCAAAAAAATCCCAAAAAATCCCCCAAAAATGCCAAAAAATCCCCAAAATCCCCCAAATCCCCCAAAATCCCCCCAAAATACCCCAAAAATCCTCCCTAATTCCCCAAAAATCCTCCCCAAAATCCAAAAATAAACCAAAAAAATTCCCCAAAAATCTCCAAAATCCCCCTAAAATCCCCATAAAATGGAAAAAAATTCTCCAAAAAATCCCCCAAAATCAAAAACATTCCCAAAAAATCCCCCAAATTCCCTCAAATTCCCCAAATCTCAAAAATATCGCAAAAAATGTTTAAAAAATCCAAAAAATAAAAAAATAGCAAAAAAAAATCCCAAAAAGTTCTAAAAAATCTCAAAAAATCGCCAAAAAACATCAAATGCCCCAAATCCCCCTAAAAATCCCAAATCTCCCCAAAATCCCCCAAATCCCCCTCAATCCCACCAAAATTCCCCCAAATGCCCCCCCAAAAAATCCCAAAAAAGTCCCAGAAAAAGGCCAAAAAATGCCAAAAAAATCATTAAGAAATAAAAAAAATCTCAAAAAATCCCTAAAAAATCCGCCCAAAAATCCCAAAAAGATCCTCCTAAATGCCCCCAAAATCCCCCCAAAATCCCAAAAAATCCCCCCAAAATCCCCCCCCAAAAAATCCCCAAATCCCCGAAAAAACCCCAAATCCCCCAATCCACCCAAAACTGCCCCAAATGTCCCCAAAACCCCCAAAAAATCTCTAAAAAATCGCCAAAAAAATCCCAAAAAATCCCCCAAAAATGCCAAAAAATCCCCAAAATCCCCCCAAATTCCCCTAAATCCCCCCAAATCTCCAATTCCCCCCAAAATACCCCAAAAATCCTCCCTAATGCCCCCAAAATCCTCCCCAAAATCCAAAAATAAACCAAAAAAATCTTCAAAATCCCCCTAAAATCCCCATAAAATGGGAAAAAATCCCCAAAAAATCCCCCAAATTCCCTCAAATCCCCCAAATCTCAAAAAAATCGCAAAAAAAATGTTTAAAAAATCCAAAAAAATAAAAAAATCGCAAAAAAAATCCCAAAAAGTTCTAAAAAATCTCAAAAAATCGCCAAAAAAATCAAATGCCCCAAATCCCCCTAAAAATCCCAAATCTCCCCAAAATCCCCCAAATCCCCCTCAATCCCACCAAAATTCCCCCAAATCCCCCCCCCAAAAATCCCGAAAAAGTCCCAGAAAAAGGCCAAAAAATGCCAAAAAAATCATCAAAAAATTAAAAAAAAATCTCAAAAAATCCCTAAAAAATCCCCCCAAAAAATCCCAAAAAGATCCTCCTAAATCCCCCCGAAGTCCCCCCAAAATCCAAAAAAATCCCCCTAAAATTCCCTAAAGAAAACCCCAAATCCCAAAAAAAACACCCCAAATCCCCCAATCCCCCAAAACTGCCCCAAATCCCCTCAAAGCCCCCAAAAAATCTCTAAAAAATCGCCAAAAAAATCCCAAAAAATCCCCCAAAAATGTCAAAAAATCCCCCAAAAAACCCCCCAAAAAATCCCCACAAAAATACCCCAAAAAATCCCCAAACCCCCCAAAATCCCCTGAGCGCCCCAAAACCCCCAAATCCCCCCAAAACCCCCCCTGAACCCCAAAAATTCCCCCCTGAACCCCAAAACTCCCCTGTCCAGGCCGGGCGCTGCCCGGGGCTGCGGCTGCTGGAGCTGGAGCAGAGCCCGGGGGGGCCGGGACCCCCAAATCCACTGCCCGTGGAGCGGCTGCAGGCGGCGCTGCCCCTGCTCCAGGTACCCCAAAATCACCCGGGAACCCCAAAATCACACCCAGGGACCCCAAAAACCCCAAAAACCGCACCCAGGGATCCCCAAAAACCCCAAAATCCACCCCAAAATCACCCCAAAATCCCCCTGGGACCCCCAATCCCTCTGCCCGTGGAGCGGCTGCAGGCGGCGCTGCCCCTGCTCCAGGTACCCCAAAATCCCCAAAAACCGCACCCAGGAACCCCAAAATCATCCTGAGCACCCCAAAAAACCCCAAAATCCACACCCAGGGATCCCAAAAACCGCACCTGGGAACCCCAAAATCCCCCTGGGACCCCCAATCCCGCTGCCCGTGGAGCGGCTGCAGGCGGCGCTGCCCCTGCTCCAGGTACCCCAAAAACCCCAAAATCACCCCAAAATCATCCTGGGAACCCCAAAATTCAACTGGGCACCCCAAAAAAACCCAAAATCCACCCCAAAATCACCCCAAAATCACACCCAGGGACCCCAGAAACCCCAAAATCCACCCCAAAATCACCCCAAAATCCCCCTGGGACCCCCAATCCCGCTGCCCCTGCTCCAGGTACCCCAAAATCACCCGGGAACCCCAAAATTCAACTGGGCACCCCAAAAAACCCCAAAATCCACCCCAAAATCACCCCAAAATCACACCGGGGAACCCCAAAAACTCCAAAATCCACCCCAAAATCATCCTGGGCACCCTAAAATCGCACCCAGGGACCCCAAAATCATCCTGAGCACCCCAAAAAACCCCAAAATCCACACCAAAATCACCCCAGAATCCCCCGAGAACCCCCAATCCCGCTGCCCCTGCTCCAGGTACCCCAAAAACCCCAAAATCACCCCAAAATCATCCTGGGAACCCCAAAATCACACCCAGGGACCCCAAAAACCCAAAAATCATCCTAAAATCCAACCCAAAAACACCCCAAAAACACCAAAAATCCCTAAAAACCACACCCAGAAACCCCGAAAACCCCCAAAATCCACACCCAGGAACCCCAAAAACCCCAAAAAACCGCATCTGGGAACCCCAAAATTCCCCTGGGACCCCCAATCCCGCTGCCCCTGGAGCGGCTGCAGGTGGTGCTGCCCCTGCTCCAGGTACCCCAAAAACCCCAAAATCACCCCAAAATCACACCCGGGGACCCCAAAAACCCCAAAATCCACCCCAAAATCATCCTGGGAACCCCAAAATCACACCCAGGGACCCCAAAAATCCCCAAATCCACCCTAAAATCACCCCAAAATCCCCCTGGGACCCCCAATCCCGCTGCCCCTGGAGCGGCTGCAGGCGGCGCTGCCCCTGCTCCAGGTACCCCAAACACCCCAAAATCACCCCAAAATCATCCTGGGAACCCCAAAATCATCCTGAGCACCCCAAAAACCCCAAAATCACACCCAGGGACCCCAAAATCATACAGAGCACCCCAAAATCCCCCAAAATCCACCCCAAAACCTCACCTGGCACCCCCAATCCCGCTGCCCCTGCTCCAGGTACCCAAAACACCCCAAAATCACCCCAAAAACACCCAGGGACCCCAAAATCCACACCCAGGGACCCCAAAGAACCCCAAAATCATCCCAAAATTACACCCGGGAACCCCAAAATCACATCCAGGGACCCCAAAAACCCCAAAATCCACCCCAAAATCATCCTGGGCACCCCAAATCACACCCAGGGACCCCAAAATCCGCACCTGGGAGCCCCACAACCCCCCAGAAACCCCACAGACTCACCTGGGAACCCCAGAATTCACCTGGGCACCCCAAAACCCCAGAGAAATCCCGAAAAACCCCAAAACCCCAACTGGGAACCCCAAAATCGCCCCAAAAATTCTCCTGGGAACCCCAAAATCCGCAGCCAGGAACCCCAAAAGCCCCTCAAAGGAAGCCAAAAAACTCCCCAAGAAACCCCAAAATTCCAGCTGGGAACCCCAAAAATCACCCCCAACCCACAGCTGGGAGCCCCAAAAAAGCCCCAGAATCACCCGGGCATCTCAAAATTCACCCGGGCACCCCAAAAACCACACCCAGGAACCCCAAAAACCCCAAAAATCCCTAAAAAACACACCCAGAAACCCCAAAAACCCCAAAAACCACACCCAGGAATCCCAAAATCACCCCAAAAACACACCCAGGGACCCCAAAAACCCCAAAATCCACCCCAAAATCATCCTGGGAACCCCAAAATCACACCCAGGGACCCCAAAAACCCCCAAATCACCCCAAAAATTCTCCTGGGAACCCAAAAATCCCCAAAATCCACCTGAGAGCTCCCAAAAAACCCCAAAATGTCACGTGGGCACCCCAAAACAAAACAAAACAAAAAACCCGGGAACCCCAAAAATCCACCCGGGAACCCCCAAATACCAGAGGAACCCCAAAAGCTCACCTGGGAATGGCAAAAACCCCCAAAAATTCACCTGGGTACCCCCAAAAATCACCCCACAGAAACCCCCAGAAACACCCCAAAAATTCACCTGGGAACCCCAAAATCCACCAAAGTAACCCCAAAAACTCACCTGGGAACCCCCAAAAAGCCCGAAAACCCCGGGGGGAACCCTAAAACCACCCCAAAAATCCACCTGGGCACCCCAAAAATCCGCCTGAGAACCCCAAAATCCGCCTGGGAATCGAAAAATCACCTGAGAACCCCAAAAATCCACCTGGGAACCCCAAAATCCACCTGGGCACCCCAAAATCACACCTGGGAACCCCAAAATAAACCTGGGCACCCCAAAATAAACCTGGGAACCCCAAACCCACCTGGGCACCCCAAAATCCCCAAAGTAACCCCAAAAACTCACCTGGGAACCCCCAAAAAGCCCGAAAACCCCGGGGGGAACCCTAAAACCACCCCAAAAATCCACCTGGGCACCCCAAAAACTCACCTGGGCACCCCAAATCACACCTGGGAACCCCAAAATAAACCTGGGAACCCCAAATCACACCTGGGCACCCCAAAATCCACCTGGGCACCCCAAAATCACCTGAGAACCCAAAAATTCACCTGGGAACCCCAAAACCCCGCAAAGAAACCCCAAAATCTCACCTGGGAATCCCCAAAATCTCACCTGGGAACCCCCAAAAAATTCACCTGGGCTCCCCAAAATCATCCTGAGAACCCCAAAAACCCCCAAAACCACACCTGGGAACCCCAAAACCACACCTGGGCACCCCAAAGTCACCCCAAAATCTTCCTGGGAACCCCAAAAATTCACCTGGGAACCCCCAAATGCCAGAGGAACCCTTCACCTGTGCCCCTCCCCCACCTCAATGCCCCTCCCGCACCCTCACCTGTGTCCATTCCCTTACCTGTGCCCCTCCCCCACTCTCACCTGTGCCCCCCCCCACTCTCACCTGTGCCCCTCCCCCACCCTTGGGTGCCCCTCCCCCCCACTCTCACCTGTGCCCCTCCCCCCCGGTCTCACCTGTGCCCCTCCCCCATTCTCACCTGTGCCCCTCCCCCACCTTTGGGTGCCCCTCCCCCATTCTCACCTGTGCCCCTCCCCCACCCTTGGGTGCCCCTCCCCCATTCTCACCTGTGCCCCTCCCCCACTCTCACCTGTGCCCCTCCCCCATTCTCACCTGTGCCTCTCCCCCACCCTCACCTGTGCCCCTCCCCCATTCTCACCTGTGCCCCTCCCCCACCCTTGGGTGCCCCTCCCCCACTCTCACCTGTGCCCCACCCCCCCCCCGGTCTCACCTGTGCCCCTCCCCCACCCTTGGGTGCCCCTCCCCCCCGGTCTCACCTGTGCCCCTCCCCCCCATTCTCACCTGTGCCCCTCCCCCATTCTCACCTGTGCCCCTCCCCCACTCTCACCTGTGCCCCTCCCCCACTCTCACCTGTGCCCCTCCCCCACTCTCACCTGTGCCCCTCCCCCCCCACTCTCACCTGTGCCCCTCCCCCACTCTCACCTGTGCCCCTCCCCCACCCTTGGGTGCCCCTCCCCCACTCTCACCTGTGCCCCTCCCCCCCGGTCTCACCTGTGCCCCTCCCCCCTCTCCAGGTGCTCCGCCTGGGCGGGGCCCTGTGGGAGCCCCAGCGCTGCCCCTCCCCCGCCCTCACCTGTGCCCCTCCCCCCGCCTTCCCCCGGCTCCGCCAATTGGCGCTGGGGGCGGGGCCGGGGGCGGGGCCGGCGCAGGTGGGGGAGGGGCTCCTGCGGCGCCTCCTGCGCGGGACCCCCGGGCTGAGGGGGCTCCAGGTGAGGGGGGGGCACCGCGTGAGCCCCCGGGAGCTGCTGGAGCTGCCCTGCGCAGGTGAGGGGGGGCACACCCGGGACACACCTGGGCACATTGGGGGCACAGCTGGGACACACCGGGGACACACCCGGGACACACCTGGGGACATTGGGAACACAGCTGGGACACACCTGGGGACATGGGGACACACCTGAGACACACCTGGGGACATGGGGACACACCTGGGACACACCTGGGACACACCTGGGGACATTGGGGACACAGCTGGGGACACACCTGGGGACACACCTGGGGACAGACATGGGGACACAGCTGGGGACACCTGGGACATTGGGACACACCTGGGGACATTGGGGACAGACCTGGGGACATTGGGGACACACCTGGGGACACACCTGGGGGGACACCTGAGGGGACACCTGGGGACACACCTGGGACACACCTGGGACATGGGGACACAGCTGGGGACATTGGGGACACACCTGGGGACACACCTGGGGACACACCTGGGGACACACCTGGGGACATGGGGACACACCTGGGGACACACCTGGGACACACCTGGGGACACACCTGGGGACAGACATGGGGACACACCTGGGACACACCTGGGGACATTGGGAACACAGCTGGGACACACCTGGGACACACCTGGGGACAGACATGGGGACATGGGGACACACCTGGGGACACCTGGGACACACCTGGGGACACACCTGGGACACACCTGCGGACATTGGGGACACACCTGGGGACACACCTGGGACACACCTGGGGACATGGGGACACACCTGGGGACACCTGGGGACACCTGGGGACATGGGGACACACCTGGGGACACACCTGGGGATACCTGGGGACACACCTGGGGACACAGCTGGGACACACCTGGGGACATTGGGGACACACCTGGGGACACAGCTGGGACACACCTGGGGACACCTGGGGACATTGGGGACACACATGGGACACACCTGAGACATGGGGACACACCTGGGGACATTGGGGACACACCTGGGACACACCTGGGGACACCTGGGACACACCTGGGGACACACCTGGGACACACCTGCGGACATTGGGGACGCACCTGGGGACACCTGGGACACAGCTGGGACACACCTGGGACACACCTGGGACACACCTGGGGACATGGGGACACACCTGGGGACACCTGGGGACACCTGGGGACACACCTGGGGACACACCTGGGGACATTGGGGACACACCTGGGGACACAGCTGGGACACACCTGGGGACATTGGGGACACACATGGGACACACCTGAGACATGGGGACACACCTGGGGACACCTGGGACACCTGGGGACACACCTGGGGACATGGGGACACACCTGGGACACACCTGGGGATTCACCTGGGACACACCTGGGACACACCTGGGACATGGGGACACACCTGGGGACACCTGGGGACATGAGACACACCTGGGGACACACCTGGGGACACCTGGGGACATTGGGGACACACCTGGGGACACCTGGGGACATTGGGGACACACCTGGGGACACACCTGAGACACACCTGGGGACACCTGGGGACACACATGGGGACACACCTGGGGACATGGGGACACACCTGGGGACACCTGGGACACCTTGGGACACCTGGGGATACCTGGGACACAGCTGGGACATGGGGACACACCTGGGACACTCCTGGGACACACCTGGGCACACCTGGGATACACCTGGGGACACACCTGGGACACACCTGGGCACACCTGGGGACACACCTGGGGACACACTTGGGACACACCTGGGACACCTGGGGACATTGGGGACACCTGGGGACATTGGGGACACCTGGGGACATTGGGGACACACCTGGGGACACACCTGGGGACACACCTGGGGACATGGGGACACCTAGGGGGATGGGGGTGGGTCACGGGGGTGGCTCAGGTGTCGTGAGCTGTCGCGGCGTGTCCCCTGTGCTGCTGTCACTCCGTGTCACCTGTCCCATTGTCACCCCCTGTGCCCTGTCCCCGTTGTCACTCTGATGTCCCCTGTCCCTGTCGCTGTCCCCAGGGCTGGAGGTGCCGTCCCTGCCCGTGTCCCCGGGCTGTCCCTGCCCCTGTCCCCACTGTCGCACACTGTCACTGTCCCCATTGTCACACACTGTCACTGTCACTGTCCCCACTGTCACTCTGTGCCACACACTGTCACTGTCCCCGTTGTCACACACTGTGTCGCTGTCCCCATTGTCACTCTGTGTCACACTGTGTCACTGTCCCCAGAGCTGGAGGTGCTGTCGCTGCCCGTGTCCCCGGGCTGTCCCTCGCTGTCCCCATTGTCACTCTGTGTCACTCTGTGTCCCTCTGTGTCCCTGTCCGTGTCCCCAGAGCTGGAGGTGCTGTCGCTGCCCGTGTCCCCGGGCTGTCCCTCGCTGTCCCCATTGTCACTCTGTGTCACTCTGTGTCCCTGTCCGTGTCCCCAGAGCTGGAGGTGCTGTCCCTGCCCGTGTCCCCATTGTCACACTCTGTGTCACTCTGTGTCACTCTGTGTCCCCAGAGCTGGAGGTGCTGTCGCTGCCCGTGTCCCCGGGCTGTCCCCATTGTCACACACTGTCACTGTTCCCATTGTCACACACTGTCGCTGTCCCCAGGGCTGGAGGTGCTGTCGCTGCCCGTGTCCCCGGGCTGTCCCCATTGTCACACACTGTCACTGTTCCCATTGTCACACACTGTCGCTGTCCCCAGGGCTGGAGGTGCTGTCGCTGCCCGTGTCCCCGGGCTGTCCCTCGCTGTCCCCATTGTCACACTGTGTCCCTGTCACTGTCACTCTGTGTCCCCAGAGCTGGAGGTGCTGTCGCTGCCCGTGTCCCCGGGCTGTCCCCATTGTCACACACTGTCACTGTTCCCATTGTCACACACTGTCCCTGTCCCCAGAGCTGGAGGTGCTGTCGCTGCCCGTGTCCCCGGGCTGTCCCTCGCTGTCGCTGTCCCCGCGCGCGGGGGGCGTGGCCTGGCCGCAGGTGACCCGCCGGTGGCACCGGACGCTGCTCGAGCTGGACCTGAGCGGGCGCCGCGACCCCGCCCTGGGGGCGGCCCTGGCCGAGTTCGGGCCCCGCGACCCCCTCAGGGTGCTGAGGCTGGCGGGGACGGCGGTGACAGCGCCGGAGCTCAGGTGGGGGACACTGGGGACACTGAGGGGACAGTGGGGACATTGGGGGGATTGGGGACATTGGGGACATCGGGGGGATTGGGGACATTGGGGGGATTGTGACCCCCTGAGGGTGCTCCGGGTGGCGGGGACGGCGGTGACAGCGCCGGAGCTCAGGTGGGGGACACTGGGGGGACACTGGGGACATTGGGGACACTGGGGACACTGGGGACACTGTGACCCCCTGAGGGCGCTGAGAGTGGCAGAGACGGCGGTGACAGCGCCGGAGCTCAGGTGTGGGACACTGAGGGGACACTGAGGGGACAGTGGGGACATTGGGGGGATTGGGGACATTGGGGACACTGAGGGGACATTGGGGACACTGGGGGATTGGGGACATTGGGAGGATTGGGGACATTGGGGGGATTGGGGACATTGGGGACATTGTGACCCCCTGAGGGTGCTCCGGGTGGCGGGGACCGCGGTGACAGCGCCGGAGCTCAGGTGGGGGACACTGGGGGGACATTGGGGACACTGGGGACACTGGGGACATTGGGGACATGGTGACCCCCTCAGGGTGCTCCGGGTGGCGGGGACCGCGGTGACAGCGCCGGAGCTCAGGTGGGGGACACTGGGGGACACTGGGGACATTGGGGGGATTGGGGACAGTGAGAGGATTAGGGGGATTGGGGACATTGGGGACACTGGGGGTAATGGGGACAGTGGGGACATTGGGGACACTGGGGACACTGGGACACTGGGGATATTGGGGACATTGTGACCCCCTGAGGGCGCTGAGGGTGGCGGGGACAGCGGTGACAGCGCGGGAGCTCAGGTGTGGGGACACTGAGGGGACATTGGGGACACTGAGGGGACATTGGGGGGATTGGGGACATTGGGGACATTGGGGGGGCATTGGGGACGTTGGGGGGACATTGGGGGGACATTGGGGGGACATTGGGGACACTGTGACCCCTGAGAGTGCTGAAGGTGGCAGGGACAGCGGTGACAGCGCGCGACCTCAGGTGTGGGGACACTGAGGGGACATTGGGGACATTCGGGGCATTGGGGACACTGGAGATATTGGGGACACTGTGACCCCCTGAGGGCGCTGAGGGTGGCGGGGACAGCGGTGACAGCGCGCCACCTCAGGTGTGGGGACACTGGGGACATTGGGGGTAATGGGGACATTGAGAGGATTGGGGGATTGGGGACAGTGGGGACATTGGGGACAGCAGGGGGATTTGGGGGTTTGGGGACATTGGGGACACTGAGGGGACATTGGGAGGATTGGGGGCATTGGGGGACACTGGGGGGACATCGGGGACATCGGGGGCATTGGGGACACTCTGGGGATCAGCAGACATTGAGGGGACACTGGGGGGGGGGGGTGACAGGTGCCCCTCAGGTGTCCCCCCCTTTGTCTCCATGTCCCCAGGCCGCTGCTGCGCTGTCCCCACATTACTAGGGGGGCTCAGGTGACACTGGGGGTCACTCAGGTGACACTCGGGTGACACTCAGGTGTCCCTTGTCCCCAGGCCGCTGCTGGCGTGTCCCCACCTGTCCCCACATTCCTGGGGGGGCTCAGGGGATACTGGGGGGTGACAGGGGACATTTAAGGGCTCAGGTGACACTCGGGGTCACTCAGGGGACACTTGGGGGTCACTCAGGTGCCACTCAGGGTCACTCAGGTGCCACTCGGGGTCACTCAGGGGACACTCGGGGTCACTCGGGTGCCACTGGGGGTCACTCAGGTGACACTGGGGGTCACTCAGGTGACACTCGGGGTCACTCAGGTGCCACTCGGGGTCACTCAGGTGACACTCGGGGTCACTCGGGTGCCACTGGGGGTCACTCAGGTGACACTCAGGGTCACTCGGGTGACACTCGGGGTCACTCAGGTGGCACTCGGGGTCACTCGGGTGACACTCGGGGTCACTCAGGTGGCACTCGGGGTCACTCGGGTGACACTCGGGGTCACTCAGGTGGCACTCGGGGTCACTCAGGTGACACTGGGGGTCACTCAGGTGCCACTCGGGGTCACTCAGGTGCCACTCAGGGTCACTCAGGTGACACTCGGGGTCACTCAGGTGGCACTCGGGGTCACTTGGGTGACACTCGGGGTCACTCAGGTGGCACTCGGGGTCACTCAGGTGCCACTCAGGGTCACTCAGGTGACACTCGGGGTCACTCAGGTGGCACTCGGGGTCACTCAGGTGACACTGGGGGTCACTCAGGTGCCACTCGGGGTCACTCAGGTGCCACTCAGGGTCACTCAGGTGACACTCGGGGTCACTCAGGTGACACTGGGGGTCACTCAGGTGGCACTCGGGGTCACTCAGGTGCCACTCGGGGTCACTCAGGTGTCACTCAGGTGTCGCTGTCCCCAGGCCGCTGCTGGCGTGTCCCCACCTGTCCCCACATTCCTGGGGTCACTCAGGTGTCACTCAGGTGTCCCCTGTCCGCAGGCCGCTGCTGGCGTGTCCCCACCTGTCCCCACATTCCTGGGGGTCACTCAGGTGTCACTCAGGTGTCCCCTGTCCCCAGGCCGCTGCTGTGCTGTCCCCAGCTGTCCCCACATTCCTGGGGGTCACTCAGGTGTCCCTCAGGTGTCACTCAGGTGTCCCCTGTCCCCAGGCCGCTGCTGGCGTGTCCCCAGCTGTCCCCACATTCCTGGGGGTCACTCAGGTGTCCCTCAGGTGTCCCTCAGGTGTCACTCAGGTGTCCCCTGTCCCCAGGCCGCTGCTGTGCTGTCCCCAGCTGTCGCACCTGGACGTGTCCTCGTGCCGCCGCCTGCCCCGCGGCACCAAGCGGCCGCACCGGGGCCGGGGGGCGGTGCTGGCGCTGCTGCGCGCGCTGGGGGCGGGGGGCGACCCCGGGGCACGCCCCCGGAAATGGGGACACCCCCGGAAATGGGGACACCCCCGGAAATGGGGACAGCCCCCGAGATGGGGACACCCCCGGAAATGGGGACACCCCCGGATGAGGGGACGCCCCCGGAAATGGGGACACCCCCGGAAATGGGGACGCCCCCCGAATTGGGGACACCCCCCGAATTGGGGACACCCCCGGAAATGGGGACACCCCCGGAAATGGGGACGCCCCCCGAAATGGGGACACCCCCGGATGAGGGGACACCCCCGGATGAGGGGACACCCCCGGAAATGGGGACGCCCCCCGAAATGGGGACGCCCCCGGAAATGGGGACACCCCCGGAAATGGGGACACCCCCCGAAATGGGGACACCCCCGGAAATGGGGACGCCCCCCGAATTGGGGACACCCCCGGAAATGGGGACGCCCCCGGAAATGGGGACGCCCCCCGAAATGGGGACGCCCCCGGAAATGGGGACACCCCCCGAATTGGGGACACCCACCAGTGGGACACCCCCCGAATTGGGGACACCCCCCGAGATGGGGACACCCCCGGAAATGGGGACACCCCCCAGTGTGACACCCCCGGAAATGGGGACACCCCCGGAAATGGGGACACCCCCCGAATTGGGGACACCCCCGGAAATGGGGACACCCCCCGAGATGGGGACACCCCCGGAAATGGGGACACCCCCCGAATTGGGGACACCCCCGGAAATGGGGACACCCCCGGAAATGGGGACACCCCCGGAAATGGGGACACCCCCGGATGAGGGGAGACCCCCGGAAATGGGGACACCCCCGGAAATGGGGACAAACCCGGAATTGGGGACACCCCCGGAAATGGGGACACCCCCGGAAATGGGGACCCCCCAAAAGAGGAAAGCCCCCATGAGGAGACCCCCCCCACAAAGAGGAGACGCCCCCCCCCAAAGTGACACCCCCAAAACAGGGGACCCCCCCCAAAGTGACGCCCCCAAATCAGGGGACCCCCCCCCCCAATGTGACACCCCCAAATCAGGGGACCCCCCCCCAAAGTGACACCCCCGGAGATGGGGACCCCCCCCCCCAAAGTGACACCCCCAAATCAGGGGACCCCCCCAAAAGAGGAGACCCACCCCCCAGGATAAACCCCTCTATGAGGAGACCCCGCCCACAAAGAGGGGACCCCCCCCCCAAAATCTGAGACACACACCCCCCCCATTCTGAGACCCCACTCCAAAAAGAGGAGATCCCCCCCCCGAGGTGACCCCCCCCAAATTCTGAAACCCCCCTAAATTGTGAGACCCCCCAATTCTGAGACCCCCCCAAATTCTGAAACCCCCCCCAAATTTGAGACCCCCCCAATTCTGAGACCCCCCCCAATTCTGAGACCCTCCCCAATTCTGAGACCCTCCCCAATTCTGAGAGCCCCCAAATTCTGAGACCCCCCCAGTTATGAGACCCCCCCCAATTCTGAGACCCCCCCAGTTATGAGACCCCCCCCTATTGAGAGACCCCCCCCCCCCAATTCTGAGACCCCCCCACCAATTATGGGACCCCCCCCAATTATGAGACTCCCCCCAAATTTGAGACCCCCCCAGTTATGAGACCCCCTCAATTCAGAGCCCCCTCCCGAATTTGAGACCCCCCCCAATTCAGAGACCCCCCAATTCTGAGCCCCCCCCCAAATTTGAGACCCCCCCAGTTATGACACCCCCCCAATTCTGAGCCCCCCCCAAATTTGAGACCCCCCAATTATTAGACCCCCCCCCAAATTTCAGACTCCCCCGAATTCTGAGAACCCCCCAAAGTCCCAGCCCACCCCCCCCCAATTCTGAGACCCCTCCCCAAAATTCTGAGACCCCCCCCCAATTCCGAGCCCCCCCAATTATGAGACCCCCCCCCCAAATCTAGGACCCTCCCTCAGCCGGGGACCCCCAAACTTTCACGACCCCCCCAGATCCCCTCCCACACAGACTTTTTGATAGCCCCGCCCCCTTTGTGATAGCCCCGCCCCCTTTTTATAGCCCCTCCCCCAATTTTTGTAAAAGCCCCGCCCCCAATTTTATAGCCCCTCCCTCAATTTTGTAGCCCCTCCCCTATTTTATACCCCCCCAATTTTTTATAGCCCCTCCCCAATTTTGTAGCCCCTCCCCCAAATTTTCCCCCTTTTTATATAGCCCCTCCCCCAATTTTGTAGCCCCTCCCCAAATTTTCTCCCCCTTTTTTTGGTAGCCCCTCCCCCAATTCTGTAGCCCCTCCCCCAAATTTTCCCCCCTTTTTTTACAGCCCCCACCCCCAATTTCGGACCCCTCCCCCAATTTTGTAAACCCCCCCCAATTTCTGTGGCCCTCCCCCAATTTTGTAGCCCCTCCCTCAAATTTTCCCCCTCTTTTTTGTAGCCCCTCCCCCAAATTTCCCCCCCCCTTTTTTTTACAGCCCCCCCCCCTCCCAATTTCGGACCCCCTCCCCCAATTTTTGTAAACCCCCCCCCCCAATTTTTGTGGCCCCTCCCCCAATTCTGTAGCCCCTCCCCCAAATTTTCCCCCCTTTTTTTTACAGCCTCCCCCCCCCCAAAATTTCGGACCCCTCCCCCAATTTTTGTAACACCCCCCAATTTTCATGCCCCTCCCCCAATTTTGTAGCCCCTCCCCTATTTTATATCCCCCCTTTTTTTGTAGCCCCTCCCCCAATTCTGTAGCCCCTCCCCCAAATTTCCCCCCCTTTTTTTTACAGCCCCGCCCCCAATTTCTGTGGCCCCTCCCCCAATTTTATAGCCCCTCTCCCTATTTTATACCCCCCAATTTTTTATAGCCCCTCCCCCAATTTTGTAGCCCCTCCCCCAAATTTTCCCCCCCTTTTTTTTACAGCTCCCCCCCTCCCCAATTTCGGACCCCTCCCCCAATTTTTGTAAAAACCTCCCCCCCAATTTTTGTAAACCCCCCCCCAATTTTTGTGGCCCCTCCCCCAATTTTGTAAGCCCCTCCCTCAATTTTGTAAGCCCCCCCCCAATTTTTGTGGCCCCTCCCCCAATTTTTGTGACCCCCCCCTAAATTTGGACCCCGCCCCCAATTTTTGTAAACGCCCCCCCCACCCTCCCCCCCCCAATTTTTGTACCCCCATTTTTGGGGGTCGCGGCCCCCCCCCCCGAAATAAAAGCGCTCGGCCCCACCCCCCGATCGGGGCTCGTCACGAACCTCATTTGCATATTAATGAGGTTTTAATGAGGCAACGGGAGGCCACGCCCACAGGCTGGGCAGTGCCAGAGCTCACCTGGGCAAGGTCAGCATCACCTGGGCACCCTCAGGGCTCACCTGGGCACTGCCAGAGCTCACCTGGGCACCTCAGGGCTCACCTGGGCACCCTCAGAGCTCACCTGGGCACCCTCAGAGCTCACCTGGGCACTGCCAGAGCTCACCTGGGCACTGCCAGAGCTCACCTGGGCACCTCAGGGCTCACCTGGGCACTGCCAGAGCTCACCTGGGCACCCTCAGAGCTCACCTGGGCACTGCCAGAGCTCACCTGGGCACCTCAGGGCTCACCTGGGCACTGCCAGAGCTCACCTGGGCACCCTCAGAGCTCACCTGGGCACTGCCAGAGCTCACCTGGGCACCTCAGGGCTCACCTGGGCACCCTCAGGGCTCACCTGGGCACTGCCAGAGCTCACCTGGGCACCCTCAGGGCTCACCTGGGCACTGCCAGAGCTCACCTGGGCACCCTCAGAGCTCACCTGGGCACTGCCAGAGCTCACCTGGGCACCCTCAGAGCTCACCTGGGCACTGCCAGAGCTCACCTGGGCACCTCAGAGCTCACCTGGGCACCCTCAAGGCTCACCTGGGCAATGCCAGAGCTCACCTGGGCACCCTCAGAGCTCACCTGGGCACTGCCAGAGCTCACCTGGGCACCTCAGAGCTCACCTGGGCACCTCAGAGCTCACCTGGGCAATGCCAGAGCTCACCTGGGCACCTCAGAGCTCACCTGGGCAATGCCAGAGCTCACCTGGGCACCTCAGAGCTCACCTGGGCACCTCAGAGCTCACCTGGGCAATGCCAGAGCTCACCTGGGCACTGCCAGAGCTCACCTGGGCACCTCAGAGCTCACCTGGGCAATGCCAGAGCTCACCTGGGCACTGCCAGAGCTCACCTGGGCACCTCAGAGCTCACCTGGGCACCCTCAGAGCTCACCTGGGCACCTCAGAGCTCACCTGGGCAAGGTCAGCATCACCTGGGCACTGCCAGAGCTCACCTGGGCACTGCCAGGGCTCACCTGGGCACTGCCAGAGCTCACCTGGGCACCTCAGAGCTCACCTGGGCACTGCCAGGGCTCACCTGGGCACTGCCAGAGCTCACCTGGGCACCCTCAGGGCTCACCTGGGCAAGGTCAGCATCACCTGGGCACTTCCAGGGCTCACCTGGGCACTCTCAGAGCTCACCTGGGCACCTCAGAGCTCACCTGGGCACTGCCAGGGCTCACCTGGGCACTCTCAGAGCTCACCTGGGCACCTCAGAGCTCACCTGGGCACTGCCAGGGCTCACCTGGGCACCTCAGAGCTCACCTGGGCACCTCAGAGCTCACCTGGGCACCCTCAGAGCTCACTTGGGCACTGCCAGAGCTCACCTGGGCACCCTCAGGGCTCACCTGGGCACTGCCAGAGCTCACCTGGGCACTGCCAGGGCTCACCTGGGCACCTCAGAGCTCACCTGGGCACTGCCAGAGCTCACCTGGGCACTGCCAGAGCTCACCTGGGCAATGCCAGAGCTCACCTGGGCAGTGCCAGGGCTCACCTGGGCACCCCCAGAGCTCACTTGGGCACTGCCAGAGCTCACCTGGGCAGTGCCAGGGCTCACCTGGCCACCCTCAGCGCTCACCTGGGCACTGCCAGAGCTCACCTGGGCATCTCAGAGCTCACCTGGGCACTGCCAGAGCTCACCTGGGCACTGCCAGAGCTCACCTGGGCATCTCAGAGCTCACCTGGGCAATGCCAGAGCTCACCTGGGCATCTCAGAGCTCACCTGGGCACTGCCAGAGCTCACCTGGGCACTGCCAGAGCTCACCTGGGCACCTCAGAGCTCACCTGGGCACCTCAGAGCTCACCTGGGCACTGCCAGAGCTCACCTGGGCAAGGTCAGCATCACCTGGGCACTGCCAGAGCTCACCTGGGCAACCCTAGGATCTACCTGGGCAACCTCAGAGCCCACCTGGGCACCTCAGCGTAATCTGGGCAACACCAACTCCCACCTGGGCAACACCACAGTGTTACCTGGGCAACCCCAGAGCCCACCTGGGCAACCTCAGCACCACCTGGGCAGTGCCAACATCCACCTGGGCATCCCCAGGATCCACCTGGGCACCCTCAGCATCACCTGGGCAACCTTAGAACCCTCTGGGCAATGTCACAACTCACCTGGGCAACCTTGGAATGCACCTGGGCAAGCTCGGAACCACCTGGGCAGTGCCAACATCCACCTGGGCAGTGCCAGCATCCACCTGGGCAGTGCCAACATCCACCTGGGCAGCCTCAGCGCCACCTGGGCAATGCCAGCGTCACCTGGGTGACTTCAGAACCTCCTGGGCGACCTCGAAACCTGCCTGGGCAGCGTCACCTGGGCAACATCAGGGGCACCTGGGCAGCCTCAGCACCGCCCGGGCAGTGCCAACGTCCACCTGGGCACCTCCAGCACCACCTGGGCACCCCCAGAACACACCTGGGCATCTCCAGCACCACCCGGGCAGTGCCAACATCCACCTGGGCACCTTCAGCACCACCTGGGCACCCCCAGAACACACCTGGGCACCTTCAGCACCACCTGGGCACCTCAGCACCACCTAGGCACCTCCAGCACCACCTGGGCCATCTCAGCACCACCTAGGCACCTCCAGAACACACCTGGGCACCCCCAGAACACACCTGGGCACCTCCAGCACCACCTGGGCAGCCCCCGAGCGCACCTGAGCCATGCCAGGCTCCACCAGGCGGCCCCCAACCCCCACCTGGGCGATGTCGGCGACCGCCGGGCACCCCCAGCTCCCACCTGGGCAGCCCCAGCGCCACCTGGGCAACCTGAGGATCTACCTGGGCAACCTGAGCTCGCACCTGGGCAACCTCCGCACCAACCTGGGCAACCTCAACTTGCACCTGGACAACCCCAGGAGCCACCTGAGCGAGATCAGGGCCGACCTGGGCAACCTGGGCACCCTCCTGGGCAACCTGAGCGCCCACCTGGACAACCTGAGCACCCTCCTGGACAACCTGAGCGCCCACCTGGGCAACCTGAGCGCCCACCTGGGCAGCATCCGGGCCAGCATGGGTGATGGCAGCGTGCCCTGGGCGGGCCCGGTGCCACCCGGGCAGGGGCAGCGCCCACCTGGGCAGCCCGAGAGCCCACCTGGGCAAGCTGAGCGCCCACCCGGGCAGCGCCAGAACCCACCTGGGCACCTGCAGCGCCCACCTGGGCATCTTCAGGATCCACCCGGGCAAGCGCAGAACGCACCTGGGCAACCTCAGCTCCTACCTGGGCATCCCCAGTACCCACCTGGGCATCCTCAGAACGCACCTGGGCATCCCCAGTACCCACCTGGGCAAGCTGAACACCCTGGGCAACCTCGGTACCCACCTGGGCATCCTCAGAACACACCTGGGCAAGCTCAGAGCCCACCTGGGCACCCCCAGAACGCACCTGGGCATCTCCAGAACGAACCTGGGCATCCCCAGTACCCACCTGGGCAAGCTGAACACCCTGGGCAACCTTGGTACCCACCTGGGCATCCTCAGAACGCACCTGGGCATCTCCAGAGCCCACCTGGGCACCCCCAGAACGCACCTGGGCAAGCTCAGAACGCACCTGGGCATCTCCAGAACGCACCTGGGCACCCCCAGAATGCACCTGGGCATCCTCAGAACGCACCTGGGTACCCCAGAACGCACCTGGGCATCCTCAGAACGCACCTGGGTACCCCCAGAACGCACCTGGGCACACCCAGAGCCCACCTGGGTACCCTCAGAACGCACCTGGGCATCTCCAGAACGCACCTGGGCACCCCCAGAACGCACCTGGGCATCCTCAGTGCCCACCTGGGCACCCCCAGAACGCACCTGGGCACCCCCAGAATGCACCTGGGCACCTCCAGAGCCCACCTGGGCACCCTCAGAACGCACCTGGGCACACCCAGAACGCACCTGGGCACCCCCAGAACGCACCTGGGCACACCCAGAGCCCACCTGGGCACCCCCAGCGCCCCCCTGGGCAAGCGGCGCCCCCTGGTGGCCCAGGCGGGCATTGCAGCCCCTCCTCCAGCAGCAGCGAGCCGTTTAATTAAATGCTAATGAGATGGTGATGAGATGGTGATGCGATGTTAATGAGATGCAAATGAGCGTCCCTGGTTGCCCGCAGGCTGTCGGGGTGGGGGAGGGGAGTTGAGCCCTTCCCCCAATTTACAATCGTTGGGATTTTACCCCCCAAAAATTTCGGGTTTTGGGCCATGAAAGTTCCGAGATTTTCCCCCCAAAAATTTGGATTTTTTGTGCTCCCAAAATTCTGGGGTTTTTCTGGATGTCTCCCCAAAAATTTGGGGGTTGGGGCTTCCAAAATGTTGGGATTTTCCAGGATTTTCCCTAAATATATTTAGGATTTTCCCCCCCAAAAAATTGGGATGTTGGGCTCCCAAAATTCTGGGATTTCCTCAGATTTCCCCTAAAAAATTTTGATATTTTGGGCTCCACAATTTCTGGGAATTCCCCCCCCCCCAAAATTTGGGATTTGGGGCTCCCAAAATTTTCCGGGATTTCCCCAGATTTCCACCCAAAAATTTGGGGTTTTAGGCTTCCAAAATTCTGGAATTGTTCTGGATTTCCCCTCAAAAATTTGGGGATTTGGGGCTTCTAAAATTCTGGGATTGTCCAGGATTTTCCCTAAAAATATTTGGGATTTTCCCCCCCAAAAATTTGGGATTTTGGGCTCACAAAATTCTGGGATTTCCTCAGATTTCCCCTAAAAAAATTTGACATTTTGGGCTCCACAATTTCTGGGAATTCCCCCCCAAAATTTGGGATTTTGGGCTCCCAAAATTCCGGGATTTCCCCGGATTTCCACCCAAAATTTGGGGTTTTGTGCTCCCAAAATTCTGGGATTTGTCTGGATGTCTCCCCAAAAATTTGGGGGTTGGGGGCTTCCAAAATGTTGGGATTTTCCAGGATTTTCCATAAATATATTTAGGATTTTCCCCAAAAAATTTGGGATTTTGGGCTCCCCCAATTTCAGGATTTTCCTGGATCTGCCCCCCAAAAAATTGGGGTTTCAAGCTACCAAAATTCTGGGATTTTTCATTATTTCCCCTAAAAAACTTTGGGGTTTTGGGCTCCCCGATATTCTGGGATTTTCCCAGATTTCCGCTAAAAAAATTGGGATTTTTCTGCTTCCCAGAATTCTGGGATTTTTCTGGATATCCTCAAAAACAATTGGGATTTTGGGCTCCCCAAATTCCAGGATTTTCCCGCATTTTCCCCCCCAAAATTTGGGAATTTGGGCTCCCGAAATTCTGAGGGGTTTTTTGTGTTTTCCCCTAAAAAATTTGGGATTTTCTGGGGGTTTTGAGCCTCCCAAAATTCCGGGATTCCCCCAGATCCCAGCGTTGTCCAATTTCCCCCTGACCCCAAAATTTTGAGATTCCCCCTGAATTCTTTGTGTCCCCAACCCCAAAATTTTTCGATTTTCCCAGATCCCAGCCCTCCCCATTCCCATTTTCCCCATTTTCCTCATTCCCATCCCCATTTATTCCATTCTCATTATTTCCATTTTCCCATTTTTCCCATTTTTCCCATTCCTGTATTTCCCATTTTTCCCATTTTCTCCATTACCATTTTCCAAATCTCATTATTCCCATTTTCCCCATTTTCCCATTCCCCCAGTTTTCCCATTTTCTCCATTATAATTTTTCCCATTTTTCCATTTTCCCA
>NW_026948589.1:0-92500 GCF_035770615.1 Melospiza melodia melodia
TGGTTCCATTTTTCTGTCGTGATGAGAATTGTTATTGAAAAGAGTGTTCTTTGTTTTTTCGCTGACACTTGTTTGGGTGTTGGAGGTATCTTGATGTTTTTGGAAGATATTGGTGGGAATTTGATGCTGTTTGTTCTGTCATTTCATTTAGGAATTGGATTTTAAATATGCAATTATGACTCTAACTATATTGAAACAAAAGAAATAGATGTGTAGCAATGGGAATGGGCCAATTTTATTTTTATATATTCGGTCAATTTTTAAAATTTAACATGTAACATAAGTCATTATATGTTACAATAAGTTACTCTAATTTTAATAGAGTATTGTGTATGTTTATAGATATATGAATAGAGAATATAAATGTAAATACAACCCAAACAAAAATACAAATATATAAATGTATTGCAACTATATGCAGATATATCAAAAATTAATAATAAATTGTAAATGTAAAATAACATGAATTGTAAAGTATATAATACACGTAATACTGCATATATTTTATTAAATATATTATAGGAAATGGATATAAAATAGATATAAATATGTATGTGATATATGTATCTATCTATCTATCTATATCTATCATTTGTTGTATATTATGATAAATATAAATATAAAAAAAATTTAGGTAGTTTAAAATAATGGATGGTTTTGTTTTTTCTTTGCCAAAGCAGGTGTTTTAGTGTAAAAATTACAAATACAAATAATATAAAGGTAGAAATATAAGTATAGAAATATATCATAAACACATTAAAGATTTATATAAAAATTAGAAATATAAGGAAAAATAAGTTGTAGCAGTAGATATGGTAAATAATTTAAAAAATAATTCCCGTATATTTTTTGAATAAGGTGCATATTATATATAGTTATTAATATAATGCATCAATATAAACTATAAATTTATATAAAATATCAACTATCTATAAGAAGGAATAAAAGCTCTGTGTCACGTGCAGCAGTAGAAAATTTCAGGCTCCCAGGGAATAAATAGTTTTCTTTAAATCATTTTCGTTTTGCAGAGTTTTTTTTTTACTCTCGGGTAGCCTGAAAGTTTCTACTGCTGCTTTTTTATTCTAAAGGTGGAAAGGTAAACCAAGATTAGAAATACAAGAAAGGGGAAAGGAAAGGGAAGGGAAAGGGAAAAGGAAAAGGGAAGGGAAGTGGTGAAAAACAGAGTGAAAAAAGTAAAAAGAGTTGGAAGGAAAAAGAGAGGGCATTCGGGAGGAGCGGTGCTGCCTCAGGTCCTTCCCCGCCCTGGGGCGAAGGACCCGTTTGATGCCCAGGAGGGAGTGCAGGTCCCGGTGGCTCCCGGGGGACGGAGCGGTGGCTGTCAGCCTGAGACTACAACTCCCGGCAGGCCGTGCTACCGACGCGGCGTGTGACGCAACGGCCGACGCGGCACATGAGTGGCTGGCGTGCCAGGCGGTCGCGCGGGGCTGTGCGCGCGCAGCTGCCGGCGCCTCTCCCGCGCGGGACAGCGACGCTGGAGGAGCGCAGCCTCCGTCTGGCCGCCCGCGCGGAGCTGAGCAGCGCGGAAGGAGCGTCCGCCCGGTTCCTCGGCCGCACACAGCGGTGCCGGGGGCGGGGGCGCTGCCGCCCGCCGATGGCGGAGGGCGAGGCGGTGCTTTGCTGCCGCGGGCCGGGAGCTGCAGGAGCCGCCCCGGGCGAGCGGCGCCGGGTGCTCCCGCGGTCCCGGTGGGGCGGCCGCCCTCGGGCTGGCGGAGGCGCCGGAGGAGCCCCCGAGCTGCAGCCGTCTCCCTCGGGCTGCTGCCGGTGCTGCGGGCGGAGGCGGCTCCGCCGCGTGTTGGGCGCTGCGAGCAGGGAGCGCTGCGGTATCGCCGGCATGACGGGGCTGCTGCCTGCGTTAGTGCTCGTGGCTCTTTGTGCCGTGACAGCGGATGGAGCGGCGCTGAGCGGGACACCCAGAGATGGCCGGGAGAATGCCCAGCGCAGGGAGCGGGCGGGCTGTGTGCTTCGGATGGCACAGGTGCGAGCTGCAAAGCCACCCCCCCTTCCGCCCCTGCCCTCCCGAGCCCCAGGGAAAATGCTTTCCAGCATTGTCGAGCTTCTGAAAGACAAAACTTGTGATTTGACACTAGCATCCAGAAAAGGTTTCTGTCTAGATTAGCAAATGCCTAAATTGTTCTTGGTTACATCCCATGACCGGTTTTAGGCAGTGACTTCATACTGCTTTTAGGATTTTCTTGTACACTGGTGAGAAAATAGGCAGGTCTGATAGTGGTTTCACTTTTTTTCTACTTCACGTTCCATAAGATTCTTTTATCCAAGCGATTGTTTTAAAATTCTACTGTAAGCGTTTGTGGTTCACTTTTTTTTTCTTTGCAGCACCCGGGCCTTTTTTTTTTTCTCTAAATCGGGAGTAAATATAGCTGAGTAAAATTACCTTGGTTATCTTCCTTCTTTTTAAACTTAATTGTTTTTATTAATAATTCTATCTGAATATGCAGAAAAAGTGAGTATGTCCTGTAATCTATGCTAGCTTTTCTCGTTTACAGGGTACTCACAAAATATGTCTCCCTTAGTGTCCCACGGAAACATTCTGGGTGCAATCTGAATTAAGGTATGTGTTTTCAAATAAGTAATCAGTTTAGATATTTGCCTGTGTACCTTTTCCTGTAATTCAGAGCTTGTGTTCTGTGGGTTTTATGATAAACCTGTAAAACATGTAAGAATGGTTTTGCAAGTCTGAATCGTTGAAGGCAGCAATAAGTGGATTTAAAGCCTGTTCTTGAGCAGACAAAGGGGAAAAGTGTGACTCTGATGCTGAACTTGTCATTTTTCATTTGACTTGCCTTTAATTATTGAAGAAGAGAGAGAACTAGGAAAAGAAATAGAATTGATTATTGAGCACTCCTAAAAAGCTCACCATGATTCTGTGTAGAGCCAAAGTGAAGGATGATGGAACAGAGCTCTGTGCATTAGAAGGAAATAAACCTGATGTCCACACAGAGTCTTACTAATTTCTGTTTTTAAAATGCAAAATAAGTTTAGGAAGTGTTGGAAGTTAGTATTTTGGGAAAGAAATGGCAGTTCCACAAAACATTCCATTCCATTTAAGAGAGGCCCTTGGACTGATTCATGTTGTAACTGCTGTCACTGCAATCAGTTGGTGGTTCAGCCTTGAAACGTGCACTTGGCCTTCTATAAAGCACTGTTTTGTTTGCCTTTCAGTGCTATGAGTCTTGATAAATTGGAGAAGTGCCCAAGAGAAATTCATCATCCTGAGATACAAAAGGTAGGAAGTGACTTTTTCTGGTTTGGTTCTTTTTCTTTATTGTTTTCTGGAAATAGAAGTAATTAAGTATAGATACTACTGGTTTGTTTCTTCCAGTAGCTGATAATACTAATACCAATAATAATAATAATAATAATAGTAAAGTAATACTACTTCAACTGTCTTTATTTATCCATTGAACTGGCCATTTTAAATCTAAACTTCTAAACACAAATCAAACCATCATCCTTGTAGAATCTTTAATAGGAGTGGGCTAAAGATCCTGGTTTTGTTGACAGGATTTATTGGTTCATGAACAGCAAGAGGTAAGTACAAGCCTAACTACCCTCTAGCTCACAGACCTGCCCGGTGAATAGAGCTTTGTTTTTTTGATGGGCTTGTGATGACTTTGAGATCAATTGCTCATTCATTACAGTAAAAAAAAAAAAATTGTTTTGAGCATGACAGCAAAAATAACTTTAAGCACAACTTAATAATAATAATAGATCACCAATTTTAGTTAATAATTTTATGCTATACTCTTGGGTGAGGGAAGACTCGGACACTCAATATGAGATCAGCAAGCTATGTTTATTGCAGAGAGTATCAGACACTTATACAGCACATAATAAGCTTATGAATATTCTGTAAGCCAAGCGATCTATTGGTTAAACTATACCATCAACTCTTCCTCATTCCTTTGGGCCTACATTCCCTATTTCCCACGTCTCTCTGTCTACTTGTTATCCTACCCAGCTAGGCCCAGGCACACGCTATCTTGCAGGTGCAAAACTCAAAAATACCTGTGTTCGGTACTTTCCCAGCTCCTGGTCGGCTAACGAGCGAATGTCTGCGTGACCTCTGTCATGGAGCCATTTCTCCACACTATACTATCAAAGTTTAAAGGTAAATTATTATATATTAGGAGATGGTGTAAAGTGTATGTTGTAATGTGTAGGATATATACAAAGATACGTACTTGAAAGTCCGTAGAGGAAACAAATTTTTACGCCTTCTGTTTGACTGTTTGTCATATATTTGGTTTTATTTCCCAGGGATCAGTGAATTTTAACTCTGGAGTCCTCTATGCTAAGGATGCTCAGCTTAGAGATGATGAAATGTTCAGTAATGGTGAGTTTTTCACCTTCTCCTTCATTGTTTTGCTCATCTGAATAAAAAAAAAAAAAAAAGGCAAGATTAAAGAAAAAGCAATAGTTTTATTATTTTTACCCTGTTATGTCTGTTTCCTCAGTATTTGCTGCAGCTCTGCTTACCCAAGCTTTGGGTTCCCTCTGTCTCACTGGGAGTTGCCCAATTCAGTTGCATCTGGTGAAATTCACCCTGAGACCTTACAGAACCAGCTCCAACTACGTGAGAGCCATTTGCAGTTCTCTCCAGACACCTGGAGAATGGGCGACATTTCTGAGAATCCGGCGAGCGTGCTTCTATCAAAACTCAGTCTGTGAAATTCCTGGGGAAAACCCTTCTGTGTCCTGAAGGGTTCAAACTCTGGTGAGGATCCAGTTATCAGGTGCTCACCTGGATGGTTCCAGCTCTTAAAGTGAACACTTGTACTCTTGCCCTGTAGTTTACATCTATTGTATTTTTGTTATTTTGCAGGATTTTTTGTCTTTGCAAAATATTGTGCATTTCACTCTTTGGAACCTCTCAGATGGTTCTCTGGTGCAGCACCACCCCAGGGGACACTTGCCTGCTGTCCTGAAGGGGTTGGTGGCTAGAATTGTGAATCCTGGAGAGTTTATAAGTCTTCTGTCCCCAGGGAGGTGTCGTGCTTTGTTTACTTTTGTTCTGTTGGTTAGGCGCTGCTTCTCGTTGCAAGTACGAATTTCAAACTGCCCTGTTCTTATTTTAACTATTTTCCTGGTTCTCTCCCTACGGCAGGGAAAGACTCTCGTATCCTTGTCATCGGGCTCGGTGCTGTCCAAGAAGATACAGAGACTAAAAAAATCATAAGAAGCAAAATATGACTGCAGGGAAAAGAAGCTGGAGAGAACAGAAGGTGATGTTGTTATCCTTACCCTGTATTAGAAACATCCGCTGTGCTTTGATGCTGGCAGCTGCCAGGGGCT
Source organism: Melospiza melodia melodia (assembly GCF_035770615.1). Taxonomy (NCBI): domain Eukaryota; kingdom Metazoa; phylum Chordata; class Aves; order Passeriformes; family Passerellidae; genus Melospiza; species Melospiza melodia. The sequence goes on from NW_026948589.1 coordinate 5,335, forward strand.
TGTTAGCTCTTTGTAGGCAGGTGTAGGTGTTCACTTGTAGGTTTTTTCTCTGTTCAAGTCAATTCAAACTTTGCTAAGCTTATATTTGCAGATTACTCTCTAGCACAGTCCAGCATGACATTTTTGAATGTTGTAAAAATACCATGTTACTTGGAAATTGCTAATGAAGAGAAGATTTAGGGGAAAATAAGATTTCAGGGTTGGAAGATGTGAGAAGAATTTTGTGGGGACGTTAGACTGAAGTAAAGCACACTTGAAGCTGGACTGGCACGCTGGCAGGTCCCCTATTAAACAGTAGTGCTGACATTAGCCTGGGGGTTGCCCATTGTTTCTGTAGAAATCAATGTTTCCTGGTCTTCAGAGGTAAGCTGCTTTGAAAAGCTGGAAGGTGCAGCATGCTGACAATCCCCGTGCTTTGGATTAAAAGTAGATTTCAGAAGGGTCCTAAGCTTTTGTCTTTTCCTAGAAGTCGATGTAATCCTATCGAGGAGTTTTTAGTTCTGTGTTGCCATGTCATCCATCAGAGCCCTGTTGTACTAATCATCATACAAGTACAAAACAAAAAATCAGACCCTGTCCCAAGCACTTAGAGGCCAGAACACGATTTCCTCGGGCTGCCGTTTGTGTGCCATCGGTACTCACCACGAATTGAGCCCTCTGGCTCTGACAGAGCCCCTGGATGCTGACGGAAGGGGGCTGGTCACAGACCCTGGAGGTGCCTGTCCCCCAGGGAGGGAGAGGCCGAGGCAGTGTGGCCTGCAGGGAGGGTGTCGTCCCCAGAGAGCAGCCGGCGACTCCATGCCTGCCCGGGGCTGCGGGTGCACCCTCGGGGTGGACGCCTGCCCTCAGGTTTCCCTCTGGGCACCCGGGGAGGGAACCAGGTCCATCCGTGTGGCAGCTGCAGGGCCTGCAGGCTCTGGGCCCTGGAGCCGAGTGAGCCTGAGCTGCTGCACGCTTGCTGTGAGCTTTGGGGTGAGCGTGCATCACTGCAGGCCTGGGATGGATTGAAATGCGCTGAGGAAAGCAGAGGGAGGGAGGGAAATGCTCTGTTAACATGTGCCAATTCTTCTGTCAGACTCATCACGGCGGGACAGCGTGAAGACTGAAAGTGTAAGAAGATGTGGAGGGAAACAGAGAATCTGACAGGAGCATCGGAGGGACGAGTGCACGAATTTTGCTTTTTGCTTGGATGTAAACTCAGGAGTTGAGAGGAATTTGGGAGTGAGAAGGGACATCTCAGAAGGAGAAGAAGAAAAAGAGGTTGTTGTTGTTACAGTCCTGGCAAAATCTTTTGTTCTAGCTAATAAAAGAAGTTAGTTTAAAAAACAAAAAGGAAAAAATGTAGTGTTTTTTTTTTCCTTCACTATGATATTCATTGGTGGTATATGGTGTGTTGTTTCATTTCTTGGTATTATTAACTCTGTGTAAATTGTTTTTTGAGTGAAGCTGACTTTCTGGATGGGTTGGTTTGTATTTGAGGCAGGATTAATTTCAGTAGGGTTCTTTCATAGATTTCTGATGGGTATTACTGGGATTTTGGTTTTGTTTACTGTATGTATGAACCTAGAGCTTTGGTAGGGCCAGCTGGGCTGCTGGAGTTTTGGGTGTGAATTTATTAGATGGCTTTTGTTAGATGCAGTTTTTAATTTTTGAAATGTTTTTCAATGTAGTGGTTTTAAGGTGGTTTTTAAGAATTCATTGTATTGCTTTATCTTGTTTGTAGTTGGTGTATGATAAGGGATGTGGTGTGAGTTCTTGAACATTATGGTTTTGGTGTTCCTAAGTTCTGATTTCTTTGTGGTTCAATAGCTTTTTTTATTTTTATTTTTTGGGACAGGGGCATTTATATGGTGGGTTTTTATAGGCAATATGTTTTTTAATTTAGGTAGTGATATTTTTTAATATTTTAATAGTTTAGGTTTTTTATTTTCATGGTTTTAATTATTTTTTTTAATTTTTTGAAATAACTTTTATAGATTACATGTTATTATTTGTGCATTAACATAAAGGTAGAGCTTTGGGGACTTTTTTTAGTAATGTTTAGGGTCAGTTGTGCAGTTTTGAGTCTAGTGCGTTGGTTTGATTTAATTTTTAATGGGTGTTTGTTTTTATTAGCAGTTGTGTCATTTTCAAGGTGTGTTTGAGTTTTTTGGGGTTTTTGAGATACTGGTTTAGGAGGAAGTTTATGATGAGCATGTGCGGAGGTTTTGGGCTACTTTATAGTGGGATTTAAAATTTATTTACAGTTAGGTTTATTTGAGTTTTTATTAGGGTTCAGTGACGTTGTGGGATATTTGTTCCGTTAGTAACAGAAATAGGTTTTGTTTTGCTGTGCTGCGATGGGATGGGCGTGTGCTGCGTGCCGGTGCTGACAAAGGTACAGTATTGTTGTGGCTCTGGTGCGTCGGGTTAATGAACTGACATGGTTTAATGTAGAGATGAAAATAGAAATAAATATACATTTAAAAATAAATATAAAATTAGAGTGGTAAACATAAATATAGATAACAGATACATACATAAAACTATAATATATGGTATATAATTGTAACATGTTATCATATAGATAAATGATAGTCTATTTTATATATATATACACAAAGATATATAAATATAGATTGTAAATATAAAAATATTTAAATAGAGTTAAAGTAAATTGGGCAGTTTTATTAGGGTATAGGCTGGGGTTTTTAAATGATAGCAATAAAATATAAATTCAGATATACAAATATATATAGAAATACAAATATCTATACATATTTAATTTAAACAAATATAAGTAAGAAAATATGTATAATACAGAAAATATATTTCTATGATTATATTAGAAGGTATTCCCTCTAATATAGATAAAATCTATGCATAAAATAAATAAAAATATCCATATAAATATCATTATAATTTTGAAAAATAAATTTACTTCGTAAATTTTAAATCTGGTTCAAATAAAGGGGTGTCCTTGGTTTTTATTTGGTTAGAGGCAGGAGTTTTATTTTAAATAATATAAGCAATATAGAAATGTGGATCTTAAGATAGAAATATATAATAAATATATAAAGAGAAATTGCTAAACTATGAATATAAATTTAAATATAAATATATGTAAGTAATATGAGGAGTTGTGGCATGGAATATAAATAACATTAAATGGCAATATAAATTATAAATGGGAATATAAATATAAAAATATGTAAATATAGTTTAAAAGAAATGGAATGTTTTGGCTTTTATTTAAGTAGAGGCAGGGTTTTTAATTTGAATATTATACGTGTTCCAGAAGTAAAAATCTTGACGCAGAAATATTTAATCCATATAAAAATATGAATAAAAAAATATAAAAAATATAAATACCTACTCGCATCGGATGTAATATAGAATATAAATTTATTTATAAATTGACATTGGTAAAGATAAATATATAAGTAAGCAATATACATTAATATACATTATAAATACAAATATGAATATAACAATTGAACATTAGGATAAAATCTATTTAAATATTTTTTAAAAGAAAGGGTTCGGTTTTTTTTTATTGTTGTGTTAGAGGCAGGGTTTTTATTTTAAATAGTATGAATGTAGATATTGTTATATATTTCTAAATATTGAGATATACAATCAAGATATAAATATATATATAAACACAAAATATAAATAAATACAAATAATAGGAAGTGATGTAATGAAGAATACAAATAACAGTATACATAAGTATACATTTTAAATGTAAATGTGAATATGAACCTGAAAAATAGAATTTTATAAAATATTTAAGTACAGTTTGGAAGAAAGGGGTTCTTTTTGGCTTTAATGTGGATGGAGGCAAAGGTTTTATTTTAAATAATCCAAGTGTTACCGAAGTAAAAATCGTAACAGAAATGTATACTTACTATGTGAAAATATTTATAAAAATATACAAATAAATTTAAGTTTTAGGGATATATGCAATATGGAATAGAAATGTATTTATAAAAAGAAATGTATAAATGGACAGTGTACATCAATATACGTTGTAAATAGAAATGTGAATATTAATATGAAAAAATATTTTAAAAAATATTTAAATATTTTTTTAATAATTTTTTTTGTGTTGTGTTTTGTTTTGTTTTGTCTTTTATCCTATTAGATTAGAGGCAGACGGTTTTTTTCCCTCTTCCCGGTTGTTTTGGGGCATTTATTTCAGAGCAGTTTTCGGCGGGGGTCGCCCCTGTTCTTTTTTGCCGCCTTCGCTGCCGCAGCCCCGAGGCGCGCTGCGCCCCCGGCTGGGGCGGGCGGCAGTGCTGCCGCCTTGTGGGCAGAGCGCGGTACTGCAGGCGTGCAGCTAGAGGCGGCCAGCTTGGGAGTGGCGCGTGGGCGATGTCGCGGAGTTTTGTTTGACCTTCTCAGCATGGCGGCGAAAAGGGCGGGGAAGTGGAGGACCGTGTGGGTGTTTAACTGCACTGCCTGCACGGAATACCGACGTCATGGCGGCCCCGACGGATTTTTCTGTGGCGTTTCATGTGTACCCGAGACATGCTGTGGGCTCAGGGGCTCCGCGGGCGGGCGTATTTTGGCGGGTTTGTGAGAGGCATCTGGGTAAACGCCTCGCTGTGCCGGGGTCCTCTCACGTCCGCTTTCCCGCCCTGAGGGAGCCGAGCCGGGCCGAATAGTTCCGAAGAGCCGAAGAGTCGAGTGTGGCCGGAAAGAGCCGAGTTTCCCCGAAGAGCCGAGTGTGGCCGGAAAGAGCCGAGTTTCCCCGAAGAGCCGAGTGTGGCCGGAAAGAGCCGAGTTTCCCCGAAGAGCCGAGTGTGGCCGGAAAAAGCCGAGTTTCCCCGAAGAGCCGAGTGCGGCCGAAAACAGCCGTGTTTCACCGAAGAGCCGAGTGTGGCCGAAAACAGCCGAGTTGAGCCGAAGAGCCCAGTGCGGCCGAAAACAGCCGAGTTTACACCAAGAGCCGATGATAGCCGACTGGAACCGATAGCCGAGTGTAGCCGACTTGAGCCGCATTTAGACAATGTGCCGAATACGACCGAGTTTAGCCGAAGAGCCGAACTGAAACGAGTTTAGACCAAGAGCCGAACCACGCCGAATTCAGCCGAGTTTCATTAAACAGAACCGAACGACGCCGCAGCGCTCTGCATGCAGTGCGCCTGTGCAGACGGCAGGGATCGCTGTGCCTGCAGAGCGCCGGTGCACACGGCAGGGGGCGCTGTATAAAGTATAAAATATCAACTATCTATAAAAAGGAATAAAAGCTCTATGTCATGTGCAGCAGTAGAAAATTTCAGGCTCCCAGGGAATAAATCGTTTTCTTTAAATCATTTTCGTTTTGGAGGTTTTTTTACTCCCAGGTAGCCTGAAAGTTACTACTGCTGCTTTTTTATTCTAAAGCTAGAAAGGAAAACCAAGATTAGAAATGCAGGGAAAGAAAGAAAGAAAAAGAAAAAAAGAAAATAAGGAAAGGAAATGAAAGGAAAAAAGAAGGAAGGAGAGGAAGGAAGGAGAGGAAGGAGAGGAAGGAAGGAAGGAAGGAAGGAAGGAAGGAAGGAAGGAAGGAAGGAAGATAAGATAAGAAGATAAAAAAACCCAAAAACCAGGAGGGCAAGGAGAAACCTAGGGGGAAAAAAAATAGAAGAAGAAAAGAAAAGAAAAACCAACAAAAAAAAAAAAAAAAGGAAGATGGGCAAGAAAAATCCCTGAAAACAGACCAGAGGAAAACCCCAAGATGGGCAAGAAAAAAAATCGCAACAAAAAACTAAGATGGCGAAGAAAAAATCCAGAAAAGGAAAACCCAGGAAAAAAAAAAAAAAACCTGAAAAAAACCCCCAAGGGGGGCAAGGAAAAACCAGAAAAAACACCAAGATGGGCAAGAAGAAACGAAGAAAAAACCCCAAGAAGTGCCAGAAAAAAAGAGAGGCAATAAAGGCCACAAAAACTCAAGACAAAAGAAAACAAAACCAAGACATGCCAGAAAAAGGTACGAAAATGGTTCTGCCAGGTGCGATCAAGGTGAGCGGGTTCAGATTCAGGTCCAGGAGATGAACAAGTGTCAGATTAGCTTGGGGCACTGCTGTGCAATGCAGCCGTGACAGGATTCATGTTTAAATATAGTTTAAATAGATTGGGGATTGGTTGGCTTTTATTGGGGTATAGGCTGGAGATTTCATAAAAAATATAAAACTAGAAATGCAAATATATCATATATATGTCGATATCAATAAATATTTAATACATATAAATATAAGTAAAAGAAATCTATTGTGTCAAAAGAATATATCTATTATTATATAAAAAGGTATTCTCTCCAATATATATAATATCTATAAATATAACAAATGAAAATTACAAATATAGATGTGAACAAAATTATGACAAACAAAATTATTTTTAAAATTTTAAATGTGTTTTAAAGAAAGGGGTGTCTTTGCTTTTTATTTCGTTAGAGGCAGGGGTTTTATTTTAAATAATATAAGTACTATAGAAATGTAAATCGACATACAGAAATATATAATAAATATATAGAGATATAAAGATATAATACCAAACTATGAATAGAAATAGAAATCTATGCAAGTAACATGAAGAGATGCAATATATAATATAATTTTTATTATAGAGTAATATAAATTCTAAATATAAATGCGAATATAAATATGAAAAATATATGATTGGGGCTCGGAGCAGCCCAGGTGTCAGCTGTAATGATGATGGGGGCTCGGAGCAGCCCAGGTGTGAGTGTGAGGATGATGGGGGCTCGGAGCAGCCCAGGTGTGAGTGTGAGGATGATGGGGGCTCGGAGCAGCCCAGGTGTGAGTGTGAGGATGATGAGGGGCCGGCTCCTGCCGGGGCGAGGCTGTTTTAGGGGGAGGCTTTGCCTCAGCTCCCTTTTGCATGGAGCTGCTGAGTGGAGGGGTTTATGGGCACTCCCGGCGCTGTCTCATGGAAGGACTGCGAGAGCTTCCCACAGGGTCGGGGGCACCACCTGGATCCGCGCTTGGGTACGTGGAGCATCGCTTAAAGGAGGCGCCGAGGGACGAATCTTTGTGCCGGGGAGCAGCAGCCGAACAGGTGAGCCCGTGTGGGTTCGGAGCGGGGAATTTTCTCCTTCCCCTTTGCAATTTCATCTTGCCAGTCCCTCCCCGGTTCCCCAGGAACACAAATGGAGCTTATGAAGACAAAAGGGATTAAGGAGAAGGAAGCAGCTCCTCTTCTTTTATTGTCTGCGTTTGACCTGAGGGGATCCCTCTTGACTTGTGGTTTTAAAGGTGTTGATTGCAGGAAAAGCTGCCTTTTGCAGGCTGTCAGGGGTATCCCGGGGGTTCTATTCTAAGGGGAATGGGAAAAGTATTCTTGTGGTATTATGGGTTTGATTTGAAGGCAGCCACCCCATTTGCACCACCCTCGGGTTTAAATGGCGGGGGCAGCCCTGGTGTCCCTCCTTTTCAAGGGTTTGAATGGAGGTCGAAATCGCCCTTTCCCATCAGTCGAAGGCTTTCATTTGGGGAGCGCCCCTACTTTTCTGCTCTCCTAGGGGGTGAAATTTTAGGGGAGAACACATTTCTTTGCCCTTGTTGAAGTGAGGTGCGCCCCGTCTGCGGTTTCGGGGTTGGTTGCGGGAAGCCGCAGCTCCGGCAGCGTTTGCAGGGCTGCAATGGGGCTGTGCCGCTGCATTGGAGGGCGCTGCCCGTGCCCGCGGCCCGGCCCGGAACGTTCCCGCTCGGGAGCGCTGCTGGCACGGCCCGGGCAGCTGCCGGGGCGCACGGGGGATTCGGCGCGGCCGGGCCGGCCGAGGGCGGCAGTGGCGGAGCCGCGCCGGTGCGAGCCGTGCGGAGCCGAGCGGAGCCGGGCCGGGCCGGCCAAGGGCGGCAGAGGCGGCGCGGGCGCTGCTGCGCCGGCCCGGGCGGTGCCGGCCGCTCCGTCCGCTCCGGGCGCGGGGCTCGGGCGCCGCCGGTAGCCCCGGGCCCGGTGCCGGCCCCGCCGGGCAGGGGCAGCGGGCGGGGCTCCCCGGGGCGGCGCCGGCCCCGCGTGCCGGAGCAGCCGCCACAGGAGCCGCTTTCCTGCCGGGAGCCGCGCTCCGTCCGGGGCCGGCAGCGAGCGCGGGGTTCGGCCGCTCCAAGTTCGGCGGTGCCGTGGCTCGGAGGCGCTTTGGAGGCGTTGATGGCATCGCTGGGTTCGGTTTGCAGCGGGTGTCCGCTAAGGGATATGGTGTTCTTCTGAGCGGCACGGTTCTCGGTGCCGGTAGAGATGATAAAGGTTCGTTTCGGATTGGGTTTTGTAGTCGGATATGAAATAAACAGGGCCAGGAGACTTCTTCTCCTGTGTAATGCCTTTATTAAAAAGTGATCAGCTCAGGATTGGGCGGCTCGACGGGTCTGCAGCGTCCGTCGTCTCCGAGGGCGACTCAGAGGAGGAGGATATGCGCAGCTCTGTCCACCAGGGGCAGAGCTGGGGATCAGATCCTCTTGGGAGCCTTTTTGGGTCTCCTGATCCCATAAGATGGTGTCAGATGTTGGTTTCTCTCACTCAGTCGGCCTGGTCTCAGCTCCGGGGTCAACTCCCATGGTCAGGGCGAGAGGGTCCGAAGGTGTTCTGCGTCTCTGCAGGCTCAGCACTCGGTTCCTCACGTCCAGACATCACTCTAGTCTCTCAACTCTTAGGTGGCTCGTTGTTTTTGGGGTTTCTCCATGAGTTTGGAGATGGGGGTCTCACAAAGCATTCTGGTCTTGCGAGTCACTTTGCATAACCCCCCCCCCACCTTCTCAGGTGTCTTCACTATTCTGGGAAAGGTACAACTTAGCTTCGGGCAAGGTCCCCACCCAGGAGAAGGGCCATTACCTCGCCCCGGCCAGGGCTTTTACTAATACAAAAACAACCATTAACGACAACGACCCGTGATTACAATAACAAAACACACAGAACTTGGGCAGGGCCAGTGGTCTGGCTGCCTTTTTGAAACTTTTTCTCATAAAAAATATTAACCGAGTTTTTGTTCATAACAGGATATATATTTTTTTGCCGGGGTATTATGTTTAGAAGGGCGCGCAATGGTTTTTACGGGTCGTAGCGCGAAGCAGCGGTTCGCATTTTAATTCTGTTGCGGTGGCTTTTATTAGCGTGAGTGTGTAGTGTTTGTTTTGGGGGGCTTGGGGTAGCGTCGTGTCGTTCATAGCAGCGGGTTTTTAATCTCGATAATTGCATGTGTGTTTATCGTCTTCCAGGGCTTTTATTTGTTTGGTTTGTTTGATTGTAGTGTATGTTTTATGGTTACGGGTAATTTGGGGGACATTGTTTATGGTTACGTTTGTCTTTAGTCTTTGTGTTTGTTTCTAGGTGGTATTTTTATTTTGATAGCTTGAGGCACTATGGGTTTATTCAGTGGGGAATAATTTTTTTGTTGCAGATTTATCTGTTTTTTGGTATTATTCTTGTTGTTGGTTTCTTTATTTTCCTTTGTTGTTGTTGTTGTTGTCTTTTAATGTATTTGCGTATTGTTTATCAGGGTTTTTTTTGGAAACATGGGTATTTATATGGTGGGTTTTTAAAGTATTTATTTATTTGGGTAGTTAATTTCTTAGTTTTTAGTGGTTGAGATGTTTTTCCATTTTGTTAATTAGTTCAGGTTTTAAAGTTATTTTTACAGAGGATTGTTTATTCTTTGAGTTAGTGTAGAGGTAGAATTTTGTTGTTTTTTATTTTTTTTTAGTAACGTCGTTCAGGGTGAGTGGCACTGTCTTGAGTTTAGTAGATTGGTTTGACTTTTTTTTAGTACTTTTTGTAATTTTCTGTGTGTGTTTCTATAGGATTTTCTTTTATTTTGGTTCCATTTTTCTGTCGTGATGAGAATTGTTATTGAAAAGAGTGTTCTTTGTTTTTTCGCTGACACTTGTTTGGGTGTTGGAGGTATCTTGATGTTTTTGGAAGATATTGGTGGGAATTTGATGCTGTTTGTTCTGTCATTTCATTTAGGAATTGGATTTTAAATATGCAATTATGACTCTAACTATATTGAAACAAAAGAAATAGATGTGTAGCAATGGGAATGGGCCAATTTTATTTTTATATATTCGGTCAATTTTTAAAATTTAACATGTAACATAAGTCATTATATGTTACAATAAGTTACTCTAATTTTAATAGAGTATTGTGTATGTTTATAGATATATGAATAGAGAATATAAATGTAAATACAACCCAAACAAAAATACAAATATATAAATGTATTGCAACTATATGCAGATATATCAAAAATTAATAATAAATTGTAAATGTAAAATAACATGAATTGTAAAGTATATAATACACGTAATACTGCATATATTTTATTAAATATATTATAGGAAATGGATATAAAATAGATATAAATATGTATGTGATATATGTATCTATCTATCTATCTATATCTATCATTTGTTGTATATTATGATAAATATAAATATAAAAAAAATTTAGGTAGTTTAAAATAATGGATGGTTTTGTTTTTTCTTTGCCAAAGCAGGTGTTTTAGTGTAAAAATTACAAATACAAATAATATAAAGGTAGAAATATAAGTATAGAAATATATCATAAACACATTAAAGATTTATATAAAAATTAGAAATATAAGGAAAAATAAGTTGTAGCAGTAGATATGGTAAATAATTTAAAAAATAATTCCCGTATATTTTTTGAATAAGGTGCATATTATATATAGTTATTAATATAATGCATCAATATAAACTATAAATTTATATAAAATATCAACTATCTATAAGAAGGAATAAAAGCTCTGTGTCACGTGCAGCAGTAGAAAATTTCAGGCTCCCAGGGAATAAATAGTTTTCTTTAAATCATTTTCGTTTTGCAGAGTTTTTTTTTTACTCTCGGGTAGCCTGAAAGTTTCTACTGCTGCTTTTTTATTCTAAAGGTGGAAAGGTAAACCAAGATTAGAAATACAAGAAAGGGGAAAGGAAAGGGAAGGGAAAGGGAAAAGGAAAAGGGAAGGGAAGTGGTGAAAAACAGAGTGAAAAAAGTAAAAAGAGTTGGAAGGAAAAAGAGAGGGCATTCGGGAGGAGCGGTGCTGCCTCAGGTCCTTCCCCGCCCTGGGGCGAAGGACCCGTTTGATGCCCAGGAGGGAGTGCAGGTCCCGGTGGCTCCCGGGGGACGGAGCGGTGGCTGTCAGCCCGAGACTACAACTCCCGGCAGGCCGTGCTACCGACGCGGCGTGTGACGCAACGGCCGACGCGGCACATGAGTGGCTGGCGTGCCAGGCGGTCGCGCGGGGCTGTGCGCGCGCAGCTGCCGGCGCCTCTCCCGCGCGGGACAGCGACGCTGGAGGAGCGCAGCCTCCGTCTGGCCGCCCGCGCGGAGCTGAGCAGCGCGGAAGGAGCGTCCGCCCGGTTCCTCGGCCGCACACAGCGGTGCCGGGGGCGGGGGCGCTGCCGCCCGCCGATGGCGGAGGGCGAGGCGGTGCTTTGCTGCCGCGGGCCGGGAGCTGCAGGAGCCGCCCCGGGCGAGCGGCGCCGGGTGCTCCCGCGGTCCCGGTGGGGCGGCCGCCCTCGGGCTGGCGGAGGCGCCGGAGGAGCCCCCGAGCTGCAGCCGTCTCCCTCGGGCTGCTGCCGGTGCTGCGGGCGGAGGCGGCTCCGCCGCGTGTTGGGCGCTGCGAGCAGGGAGCGCTGCGGTATCGCCGGCATGACGGGGCTGCTGCCTGCGTTAGTGCTCGTGGCTCTTTGTGCCGTGACAGCGGATGGAGCGGCGCTGAGCGGGACACCCAGAGATGGCCGGGAGAATGCCCAGCGCAGGGAGCGGGCGGGCTGTGTGCTTCGGATGGCACAGGTGCGAGCTGCAAAGCCACCCCCCCTTCCGCCCCTGCCCTCCCGAGCCCCAGGGAAAATGCTTTCCAGCATTGTCGAGCTTCTGAAAGACAAAACTTGTGATTTGACACTAGCATCCAGAAAAGGTTTCTGTCTAGATTAGCAAATGCCTAAATTGTTCTTGGTTACATCCCATGACCGGTTTTAGGCAGTGACTTCATACTGCTTTTAGGATTTTCTTGTACACTGGTGAGAAAATAGGCAGGTCTGATAGTGGTTTCACTTTTTTTCTACTTCACGTTCCATAAGATTCTTTTATCCAAGCGATTGTTTTAAAATTCTACTGTAAGCGTTTGTGGTTCACTTTTTTTTTCTTTGCAGCACCCGGGCCTTTTTTTTTTTCTCTAAATCGGGAGTAAATATAGCTGAGTAAAATTACCTTGGTTATCTTCCTTCTTTTTAAACTTAATTGTTTTTATTAATAATTCTATCTGAATATGCAGAAAAAGTGAGTATGTCCTGTAATCTATGCTAGCTTTTCTCGTTTACAGGGTACTCACAAAATATGTCTCCCTTAGTGTCCCACGGAAACATTCTGGGTGCAATCTGAATTAAGGTATGTGTTTTCAAATAAGTAATCAGTTTAGATATTTGCCTGTGTACCTTTTCCTGTAATTCAGAGCTTGTGTTCTGTGGGTTTTATGATAAACCTGTAAAACATGTAAGAATGGTTTTGCAAGTCTGAATCGTTGAAGGCAGCAATAAGTGGATTTAAAGCCTGTTCTTGAGCAGACAAAGGGGAAAAGTGTGACTCTGATGCTGAACTTGTCATTTTTCATTTGACTTGCCTTTAATTATTGAAGAAGAGAGAGAACTAGGAAAAGAAATAGAATTGATTATTGAGCACTCCTAAAAAGCTCACCATGATTCTGTGTAGAGCCAAAGTGAAGGATGATGGAACAGAGCTCTGTGCATTAGAAGGAAATAAACCTGATGTCCACACAGAGTCTTACTAATTTCTGTTTTTAAAATGCAAAATAAGTTTAGGAAGTGTTGGAAGTTAGTATTTTGGGAAAGAAATGGCAGTTCCACAAAACATTCCATTCCATTTAAGAGAGGCCCTTGGACTGATTCATGTTGTAACTGCTGTCACTGCAATCAGTTGGTGGTTCAGCCTTGAAACGTGCACTTGGCCTTCTATAAAGCACTGTTTTGTTTGCCTTTCAGTGCTATGAGTCTTGATAAATTGGAGAAGTGCCCAAGAGAAATTCATCATCCTGAGATACAAAAGGTAGGAAGTGACTTTTTCTGGTTTGGTTCTTTTTCTTTATTGTTTTCTGGAAATAGAAGTAATTAAGTATAGATACTACTGGTTTGTTTCTTCCAGTAGCTGATAATACTAATACCAATAATAATAATAATAATAATAGTAAAGTAATACTACTTCAACTGTCTTTATTTATCCATTGAACTGGCCATTTTAAATCTAAACTTCTAAACACAAATCAAACCATCATCCTTGTAGAATCTTTAATAGGAGTGGGCTAAAGATCCTGGTTTTGTTGACAGGATTTATTGGTTCATGAACAGCAAGAGGTAAGTACAAGCCTAACTACCCTCTAGCTCACAGACCTGCCCGGTGAATAGAGCTTTGTTTTTTTGATGGGCTTGTGATGACTTTGAGATCAATTGCTCATTCATTACAGTAAAAAAAAAAAAATTGTTTTGAGCATGACAGCAAAAATAACTTTAAGCACAACTTAATAATAATAATAGATCACCAATTTTAGTTAATAATTTTATGCTATACTCTTGGGTGAGGGAAGACTCGGACACTCAATATGAGATCAGCAAGCTATGTTTATTGCAGAGAGTATCAGACACTTATACAGCACATAATAAGCTTATGAATATTCTGTAAGCCAAGCGATCTATTGGTTAAACTATACCATCAACTCTTCCTCATTCCTTTGGGCCTACATTCCCTATTTCCCACGTCTCTCTGTCTACTTGTTATCCTACCCAGCTAGGCCCAGGCACACGCTATCTTGCAGGTGCAAAACTCAAAAATACCTGTGTTCGGTACTTTCCCAGCTCCTGGTCGGCTAACGAGCGAATGTCTGCGTGACCTCTGTCATGGAGCCATTTCTCCACACTATACTATCAAAGTTTAAAGGTAAATTATTATATATTAGGAGATGGTGTAAAGTGTATGTTGTAATGTGTAGGATATATACAAAGATACGTACTTGAAAGTCCGTAGAGGAAACAAATTTTTACGCCTTCTGTTTGACTGTTTGTCATATATTTGGTTTTATTTCCCAGGGATCAGTGAATTTTAACTCTGGAGTCCTCTATGCTAAGGATGCTCAGCTTAGAGATGATGAAATGTTCAGTAATGGTGAGTTTTTCACCTTCTCCTTCATTGTTTTGCTCATCTGAATAAAAAAAAAAAAAAAAGGCAAGATTAAAGAAAAAGCAATAGTTTTATTATTTTTACCCTGTTATGTCTGTTTCCTCAGTATTTGCTGCAGCTCTGCTTACCCAAGCTTTGGGTTCCCTCTGTCTCACTGGGAGTTGCCCAATTCAGTTGCATCTGGTGAAATTCACCCTGAGACCTTACAGAACCAGCTCCAACTACGTGAGAGCCATTTGCAGTTCTCTCCAGACACCTGGAGAATGGGCGACATTTCTGAGAATCCGGCGAGCGTGCTTCTATCAAAACTCAGTCTGTGAAATTCCTGGGGAAAACCCTTCTGTGTCCTGAAGGGTTCAAACTCTGGTGAGGATCCAGTTATCAGGTGCTCACCTGGATGGTTCCAGCTCTTAAAGTGAACACTTGTACTCTTGCCCTGTAGTTTACATCTATTGTATTTTTGTTATTTTGCAGGATTTTTTGTCTTTGCAAAATATTGTGCATTTCACTCTTTGGAACCTCTCAGATGGTTCTCTGGTGCAGCACCACCCCATGGGACACTTGGCTGCTGTCCTGAAGGGTTTGGTCGCTAGAATTGTGAATCCTGGAGAGTTTGTGAGTCTTCTGTCCCCAGGGAGGTACCATGCTTTGTTTACTTTTTGTTCTGTTGGTTAGGCGCTGCTTCTCGTTGCAAGTACGAATTTCAAACTGCCCTGTTCTTTTTTTAACTGTTTTCCTGGTTCTCTCCGTCCGGCAGGGAAAGACTCTCGTATCCTTGTCATCGGGCTCGGTGCTGTCCAAGAAGATACAGAGACTAAAAAAATCATAAGAAGCAAAATATGACTGCAGGGAAAAGAAGCTGGAGAGAACAGAAGGTGATGTTGTTATCCTTACCCTGTATTAGAAACATCCGCTGTGCTTTGATGCTGGCAGCTGCCAGGGGCTTGTTAGCTCTTTGTAGGCAGGTGTAGGTGTTCACTTGTAGGTTTTTTCTCTGTTCAAGTCAATTCAAACTTTGCTAAGCTTATATTTGCAGATTACTCTCTAGCACAGTCCAGCATGACATTTTTGAATGTTGTAAAAATACCATGTTACTTGGAAATTGCTAATGAAGAGAAGATTTAGGGGAAAATAAGATTTCAGGGTTGGAAGATGTGAGAAGAATTTTGTGGGGACGTTAGACTGAAGTAAAGCACACTTGAAGCTGGACTGGCACGCTGGCAGGTCCCCTATTAAACAGTAGTGCTGAGATTAGCCTGGGGGTTGCCCATTGTTTCTGTAGAAATCAATGTTTCCTGGTCTTCAGAGGTAAGCTGCTTTGAAAAGCTGGAAGGTGCAGCATGCTGACAATCCCCGTGCTTTGGATTAAAAGTAGATTTCAGAAGGGTCCTAAGCTTTTGTCTTTTCCTTGAAGTTGATGTAATCCTGTCGAGGAGTTTTTAATTCTCTGTTGCCATGTCATCCATCAGAGCCCTGTTGTACTAATCTTATACAAGTACAAAACAAAAAATCAGACCCTGTCCCAAGCACTTAGAGGCCAGAACACGATTTCCTCAGGCTGCCATTTGTGTGCCATCGGTACTCACCACGAATTGAGCCCTCTGGCTCTGACAGAGCCCCTGGATGCTGACGGAAGGGGGCTGGTCACAGACCCTGGAGGTGCCTGTCCCCCAGGGAGGGAGAGGCCGAGGCAGTGTGGCCTGCAGGGAGGGTCTGGTCCCCAGAGAGCAGCCGGCGACTCCATGCCTGCCCGGGGCTGCGGGTGCACCCTCGGGGTGGACGCCTGCCCTCAGGTTTCCCCTGGGCACCCGGGGAGGGAACCAGGTCCATCCGTGTGGCAGCTGCAGGGCCTGCAGGCTCTGGGCCCTGGAGCCGAGTGAGCCTGAGCTGCTGCATGCTTGCTGTGAGCGTTGGGGTGAGCGTGCATCACTGCAGGCCTGGGATGGATTGAAATGCGCTGAGGAAAGCAGAGGGAGGGAGGGAAATGCTCTGTTAACATGTGCCAATTCTTCTGTCAGACTCATCACGGCGGGACAGCGTGAAGACTGAAAGTGTAAGAAGATGTGGAGGGAAACAGAGAATCTGACAGGAGCATCGGAGGGACGAGTGCACGAATTTTGCTTTTTGCTTGGATGTAAACTCAGGAGTTGAGAGGAATTTGGGAGTGAGAAGGGACATTTTAGAAGGAGAAGAAGAAAAAGAAGTTGTTGCTACAGTCCTGGCAAAATCTTTTGTTCTAGCTAATAAAAGAAGTTAGTTTAAAAAACAAAAAGGAAAAAATGTAGTGTTTTTTTTTTCCTTCACTATGATATTCATTGGTGGTATATGGTGTGTTGTTTCATTTCTTGGTATTATTAACTCTGTGTAAATTGTTTTTTGAGTGAAGCTGACTTTCTGGATGGGTTGGTTTGTATTTGAGGCAGGATTAATTTCAGTAGGGTTCTTTCATAGATTTCTGATGGGTATTACTGGGATTTTGGTTTTGTTTACTGTATGTATGAACCTAGAGCTTTGGTAGGGCCAGCTGGGCTGCTGGAGTTTTGGGTGTGAATTTATTAGATGGCTTTTGTTAGATGCAGTTTTTAATTTTTGAAATGTTTTTCAATGTAGTGGTTTTAAGGTGGTTTTTAAGAATTCATTGTATTGCTTTATCTTGTTTGTAGTTGGTGTATGATAAGGGATGTGGTGTGAGTTCTTGAACATTATGGTTTTGGTGTTCCTAAGTTCTGATTTCTTTGTGGTTCAATAGCTTTTTTTATTTTTATTTTTTGGGACAGGGGCATTTATATGGTGGGTTTTTATAGGCAATATGTTTTTTAATTTAGGTAGTGATATTTTTTAATATTTTAATAGTTTAGGTTTTTTATTTTCATGGTTTTAATTATTTTTTTTAATTTTTTGAAATAACTTTTATAGATTACATGTTATTATTTGTGCATTAACATAAAGGTAGAGCTTTGGGGACTTTTTTTAGTAATGTTTAGGGTCAGTTGTGCAGTTTTGAGTCTAGTGCGTTGGTTTGATTTAATTTTTAATGAGTGTTTGTTTTTATTAGCAGTTGTGTCATTTTCAGGGTGTGTTTGAGTTTTTTGGGGTTTTTGAGATACTGGTTTAGGAGGAAGTTTATGATGAGCATGTGCGGAGGTTTTGGGCTACTTTATAGTGGGATTTAAAATTTATTTACAGTTAGGTTTATTTGAGTTTTTATTAGGGTTCAGTGACGTTGTGGGATGTTTGTTCCGTTAGTAACAGAAATAGGTTTTGTTTTGCTGTGCTGCGATGGGATGGGCGTGTGCTGCGTGCCGGTGCTGACAAAGGTACAGTATTGTTGTGGCTCTGGTGCGTCGGGTTAATGAACTGACATGGTTTAATGTAGAGATGAAAATAGAAATAAATATACATTTAAAAATAAATATAACATTAGAGTGGTAAACATAAATATAGATAACAGATACATACATAAAACTATAATATATGGTATATAATTGTAACATGTTATCATATAGATAAATGATAGTCTATTTTATATATATATACACAAAGATATATAAATATAGATTGTAAATATAAAAATATTTAAATAGAGTTAAAGTAAATTGGGCAGTTTTATTAGGGTATAGGCTGGGGTTTTTAAATGATAGCAATAAAATATAAATTCAGATATACAAATATATATAGAAATACAAATATCTATACATATTTAATTTAAACAAATATAAGTAAGAAAATATGTATAATACAGAAAATATATATCTATGATTATATTAGAAGGTATTCCCTCTAATATAGATAAAATCTATGCATAAAATAAATAAAAATATCCATATAAATATCATTATAATTTTGAAAAATAAATTTACTTCGTAAATTTTAAATCTGGTTCAAATAAAGGGGTGTCCTTGGTTTTTATTTGGTTAGAGGCAGGAGTTTTATTTTAAATAATATAAGCAATATAGAAATGTGGATCTTAAGATAGAAATATATAATAAATATATAAAGAGAAATTGCTAAACTATGAATATAAATTTAAATATAAATATATGTAAGTAATATGAGGAGTTGTGGCATGGAATATAAATAACATTAAATGGCAATATAAATTATAAATGGGAATATAAATATAAAAATATGTAAATATAGTTTAAAAGAAATGGAATGTTTTGGCTTTTATTTAAGTAGAGGCAGGGTTTTTAATTTGAATATTATACGTGTTCCAGAAGTAAAAATCTTGACGCAGAAATATTTAATCCATATAAAAATATGAATAAAAAAATATAAAAAATATAAATACCTACTCGCATCGGATGTAATATAGAATATAAATTTATTTATAAATTGACATTGGTAAAGATAAATATATAAGTAAGCAATATACATTAATATACATTATAAATACAAATATGAATATAACAATTGAACATTAGGATAAAATCTATTTAAATATTTTTTAAAAGAAAGGGTTCGGTTTTTTTTTATTGTTGTGTTAGAGGCAGGGTTTTTATTTTAAATAGTATGAATGTAGATATTGTTATATATTTCTAAATATTGAGATATACAATCAAGATATAAATATATATATAAACACAAAATATAAATAAATACAAATAATAGGAAGTGATGTAATGAAGAATACAAATAACAGTATACATAAGTATACATTTTAAATGTAAATGTGAATATGAACCTGAAAAATATAATTTTATAAAATATTTAAGTACAGTTTGGAAGAAAGGGGTTCTTTTTGGCATTAATGTGGATGGAGGCAAAGGTTTTATTTTAAATAATCCAAGTGTTACCGAAGTAAAAATCGTAACAGAAATGTATACTTACTATGTGAAAATATTTATAAAAATATACAAATAAATTTAAGTTTTAGGGATATATGCAATATGGAATAGAAATGTATTTATAAAAAGAAATGTATAAATGGACAGTGTACATCAATATACGTTGTAAATAGAAATGTGAATATTAATATGAAAAAATATTTTTAAAAATATTTAAATATTTTTTTTAATAATTTTTTTGTGTTGTGTTGTGTTTTGTTTTGTCTTTTATCCTATTAGATTAGAGGCAGACGGTTTTTTTCCCTCTTCCCGGTTGTTTTGGGGCATTTATTTCAGAGCAGTTTTCGGCGGGGGTCGCCCCTGTTCTTTTTTGCCGCCTTCGCTGCCGCAGCCCCGAGGCGCGCTGCGCCCCCGGCTGGGGCGGGCGGCAGTGCTGCCGCCTTGTGGGCAGAGCGCGGTACTGCAGGCGTGCAGCTAGAGGCGGCCAGCTTGGGAGTGGCGCGTGGGCGATGTCGCGGAGTTTTGTTTGACCTTCTCAGCATGGCGGCGAAAAGGGCGGGGAAGTGGAGGACCGTGTGGGTGTTTAACTGCACTGCCTGCACGGAATACCGACGTCATGGCGGCCCCGACGGATTTTTCTGTGGCGTTTCATGTGTACCCGAGACATGCTGTGGGCTCAGGGGCTCCGCGGGCGGGCGTATTTTGGCGGGTTTGTGAGAGGCATCTGGGTAAACGCCTCGCTGTGCCGGGGTCCTCTCACGTCCGCTTTCCCGCCCTGAGGGAGCCGAGCCGGGCCGAATAGTTCCGAAGAGCCGAAGAGTCGAGTGTGGCCGGAAAGAGCCGAGTTTCCCCGAAGAGCCGAGTGTGGCCGGAAAGAGCCGAGTTTCCCCGAAGAGCCGAGTGTGGCCGGAAAGAGCCGAGTTTCCCCGAAGAGCCGAGTGTGGCCGGAAAAAGCCGAGTTTCCCCGAAGAGCCGAGTGCGGCCGAAAACAGCCGTGTTTCACCGAAGAGCCGAGTGTGGCCGAAAACAGCCGAGTTGAGCCGAAGAGCCCAGTGCGGCCGAAAACAGCCGAGTTTACACCAAGAGCCGATGATAGCCGACTGGAACCGATAGCCGAGTGTAGCCGACTTGAGCCGCATTTAGACAATGTGCCGAATACGACCGAGTTTAGCCGAAGAGCCGAACTGAAACGAGTTTAGACCAAGAGCCGAACCACGCCGAATTCAGCCGAGTTTCATTAAACAGAACCGAACGACGCCGCAGCGCTCTGCATGCAGTGCGCCTGTGCAGACGGCAGGGATCGCTGTGCCTGCAGAGCGCCGGTGCACACGGCAGGGGGCGCTGTATAAAGTATAAAATATCAACTATCTATAAAAAGGAATAAAAGCTCTATGTCATGTGCAGCAGTAGAAAATTTCAGGCTCCCAGGGAATAAATCGTTTTCTTTAAATCATTTTCGTTTTGGAGGTTTTTTTACTCCCAGGTAGCCTGAAAGTTACTACTGCTGCTTTTTTATTCTAAAGCTAGAAAGGAAAACCAAGATTAGAAATGCAGGGAAAGAAAGAAAGAAAAAGAAAAAAAGAAAATAAGGAAAGGAAATGAAAGGAAAAAAGAAGGAAGGAGAGGAAGGAGAGGAAGGAAGGAGAGGAAGGAAGGAAGGAAGGAAGGAAGGAAGGAAGGAAGGAAGGAAGGAAGGAAGGAAGGAAGGAAGGAAGGAAGGAAGGAAGGAAGGAAGGAAGGAAGGAAGGAAGGAAGGAAGATAAGAAGATAAAAAAACCCAAAAACCAGGAGGGCAAGGAGAAACCTAGGGGGAAAAAAAATAGAAGAAGAAAAGAAAAGAAAAACCAACAAAAAAAAAAAAAAAAAACGAAGATGGGCAAGAAAAATCCCTGAAAACAGACCAGAGGAAAACCCCAAGATGGGCAAGAAAAAAAAATCGCAACAAAAAACCAAGATGGCAAAGAAAAAATCCAGAAAAGGAAAACCCAGGAAAAAAAAAAAAAAAAACTGAAAAAAACCCCCAAGGGGGGCAAGGAAAAACCAGAAAAAACACCAAGATGGGCAAGAAGAAACGAAGAAAAAACCCCAAGAAGTGCCAGAAAAAAAGAGAGGCAATAAAGGCCACAAAAACTCAAGACAAAAGAAAACAAAACCAAGACGTGCCAGAAAAAGGTACGAAAATGGTTCTGCCAGGTGCGATCAAGGTGAGCGGGTTCAGTTTCAGGTCCAGGGGATGAACAAGTGTCAGATTAGCTTGGGGCACTGCTGTGCAATGCAGCCGTGACAGGATTTATGTTTAAATATAGTTTAAATAAATTGGGGATTGTTTGGCTTTTATTGGGGTATGGGCTGGAGATTTCATAAAAAATATAAAACTAGAAATGCAAATATATCATATATATGTCGATATCAATAAATATTTAATACATATAAATATAAGTAAAAGAAATCTATTGTGTCAAAAGAATCTATATGTTATTATATAAAAAGGTATTCTCTCCAATATATATAATATCTATAAATATAACAAACGAAAATTACAAATATAGATGTGAATAGAATTATGACAAACAAAATTATTTTTAAACTTTTAAATGTGTTTTAAAGAAAGGGGTGTCTTTGCTTTTTATTTCGTTAGAGGCAGGGGTTTTATTTTAAATAATATAAGTACTATAGAAATGTAAATCGACATACAGAAATATATAATAAATATATAGAGATATAAAGATATAATACCAAACTATGAATAGAAATAGAAATCTATGCAAGTAACATGAAGAGATGCAATATATAATATAATTTTTATTATAGAGTAATATAAATTCTAAATATAAATGCGAATATAAATATGAAAAATATATGATGGGGGCTCGGAGCAGCCCAGGTGTGAGTGTGAGGATAATGGGGTCTCGGAGCAGCCCAGGTATGAGCTGTGAGGATGATGGGGGCTCGGAGCAGCCCAGGTGTGAGTGTGAGGATGATGAGGGGCCGGCTCCTGCCGGGGCGAGGCTGTTTTAGGGGGAGGCTTTGCCTCAGCTCCCTTTTGCACGGAGCTGCTGAGTGGAGGGGTTTATGGGGCGCTCCCGGCGCTGTCTCATGGAAGGACTGCGGGAGCTTCCCACAGGGTCGGGGGCACCACCTGGATCCGCGCTTGGGTACGTGGAGCATCGCTTAAAGGAGGCGCCGAGGGACGAATCTTTGTGCCGGGGAGCAGCAGCCGAACAGGTGAGCCCGTGTGGGTTTGGAGCGGGGAATTTTCTCCTTCCCCTTTGCAATTTCATCTTGCCAGTCCCTCCCCGGATCCCCAGGAACAAAAATGGAGCTTGCGAGGACAAAAGGGATTAAGGAGAAGGAAGCAGCTCCTCTTCTCTTATTGTCTGCGTTTGACCTGAGGGGATCCCTCTTGACTTGTGGTTTTAAGGGTGTTGATTGCAGGAAAAGCTGCCTTTTGCAGGCTGTTGGGGTATCCCGGGGGTGACAGGGAATCCCTGCGTTCTATTCTAAGGGGAATGGGAAAAGTATTCTTGTGGCATTATGGGTTTGATTTGAAGGCAGCCACCCCATTTGCACCACCCTCGGGTTTAAATGGCGGGGGCAGCCCTGGTGTCCCTCCTTTTCAAGGGTTTGAATGGAGGTCGAAATCGCCCTTTCCCATCAGTCGAAGGCTTTCATTTGGGGAGCGCCCCTACTTTTCTGCTCTTCTAGGGGGTGAAATTTTAGGGGAGAACACATTTCTTTGCCCTTGTTGAAGTGAGGTGCGCCCCGTCTGCGGTTTCGGGGTTGGCTTGCGGGAAGCCGCAGCTCCGGCAGCGTTTGCAGGGCTGCAATGGGGCTGTGCCGCTGCATTGGAGGGCGCTCCTCGTGCCCGCGGCCCGGCCCGGAACGTTCCCGCTCGGGAGCGCTGCTGGCACGGCCCGGGCAGCTGCCGGGGCGCACGGGGGATTCGGCGCGGCCGGGCCGGCCGAGGGCGGCAGTGGCGGAGCCGCGCCGGTGCGAGCCGTGCGGAGCCGAGCGGAGCCGGGCCGGGCCGGCCAAGGGCGGCAGAGGCGGCGCGGGCGCTGCTGCGCCGGCCCGGGCGGTGCCGGCCGCTCCGTCCGCTCCGGGCGCGGGGCTCGGGCGCCGCCGGTAGCCCCGGGCCCGGTGCCGGCCCCGCCGGGCAGGGGCAGCGGGCGGGGCTCCCCGGGACGGCGCCGGCCCCGCGTGCCGGAGCAGCCGCCGCAGGAGCCGCTTTCCTGCCGGGAGCCGCGCTCCGTCCGGGGCCGGCAGCGAGCGCGGGGTTCGGCCGCTCCAAGTTCGGCGGTGCCGTGGCTCGGAGGCGCTTTGGAGGCGTTGATGGCATCGCTGGGTTCGGTTTGCAGCGGGTGTCCGCTAAGGGATACGGTGTTCTTCCTGAGTGGGCACGGTTCTCGGTGCCGGTAGGGATGATAATGGTTTGTTTTGGATTGAGTTTTGTAGTCGGATATATATTTTTTTGCCGGGGTATTATGTTTAGAAGGGCGCGCAATGTTTTTTACGGGTCGTAGCGCGAAGCAGCGGTTCGCATTTTAATTCTGTTGCGGTGGCTTTTATTAGCGTGAGTGTGTAGTGTTTGTTTTGGGGGGCTTGGGGAAGCGTCCTGTCCTTCATAGCAGCGGGTTTTTAATCTCGATAATTGCATGTGTGTTTATCGTCTTCCAGGGCTTTTATTTGTTTGGTTTGTTTGATTGTAGTGTATGTTTTATGGTTACGGGTAATTTGGGGGACATTGTTTATGGTTACGTTTGTCTTTAGTCTTTGTGTTTGTTTCTAGGTGGTATTTTTATTTTGATAGCTTGAGGCACTATGGGTTTATTCAGTTGGGAATAAGTTTTTTGTTGCAGATTTCAGTTTATTTGGTTTTTGGTATTATTCTTGTTGTTGCTTTCTTTATTTTCCTTTTTTGTTGTTGTTGTTGTTGTTGTCTTTTAATGTATTTGCGTATTGTTTATCAGGGGTTTTTTTGGGTATTTATATGGTGGGTTTTTAAAGTATTTATTTATTTGGGTAGTTAATTTCTTAGTTTTTAGTGGTTGAGATGTTTTTCCATTTTGTTAATTAGTTCAGGTTTTAAAGTTATTTTTACAGAGGATTGTTTATTCCTTGAGTTAGTGTAGAGGTAGAATTTTGTTGTTTTTTATTTTTTTTAGTAACGTCGTTCAGGGTCAGTGGCACTGTCTTGAGTTTAGTAGATTGGTTTGACTTTTTTTTAGTACTTTTTGTAATTTGCTGTGTGTGTTTCTATAGGATTTTCTTTTATTTTGGTTCCATTTTTCTGTCGTGATGAGAATTGTTATTGAAAAGAGTGTTCTTTGTTTTTTCGCTGACACTTGTTTGGCTGTTGGAGGTATCTTGATGTTTTTGGAAGATATTGGTGGGAATTTGATGCTGTTTGTTCTGTCATTTCATTTAGGAATTGGATTTTAAATATGCAGTTATGACTCTAACTGTATTGAAACAAAAGAAATAGATGTGTAGCAATGGGAATGAGCCAATTTTATTTTTATATATTCGGTCAATTTTTAAAATTTAACATGTAACATGAGTCATTATATGTTACAATAAGTTATTCTAATTTTAATAGAGTATTGTGTATGTTTATAGATATATGAATAGAGAATATAAATGTAAATACAACCCAAACAAAAATACAAATATATAAATGTATTGCAACTATATGCAGATATATCAAAAATTAATAATAAATTGTAAATATAAAATAACATAAATTGATACAATATATAATACAAGTGATACTGCATATATTTTATGAAAAATATTATAGGAAATGGATATAAAATAGATATAAATACGGATGTGATATATCTATCTATCTATCTATCTCTATCTATCATTTGTTGTATATTATGATAAATACAAATATAAAAAAACATTTAGGTAGTTTAAAATAATGGATGGTTTTGTTTTTTCTTTGCCGAAGCAGGGGTTTTCGTGTAAAAATTACAAATACAAATAATATAAAGGTAGAAATATGAGTATAGAAATATATCATAAACACGTTAAAGATTTATATAAAAATTAGAAATATAAGGAAAAATAAGTTGTAGCAGTAGATATGGTAAATAATTTAAAAAATATTTCCCGTATATTTTTTGAATAAGGTGCATATTATATATAGTTATTAATACAATACATCAATATAAACGATAAATATATATAAAATATCAACTATCTATAAGAAGGAATAAAAGCTCTGTGTCACGTGCAGCAGTAGAAAATTTCAGGCTCCCAGGGAATAAATAGTTTTCTTTAAATCATTTTCGTTTTGGATTTTTTTTTTTTTACTCCCGGGTAGCCTGAAAGTTTCTACTGCTGCTTTTTTATTCTAAAGGTGGAAAGGAAAACCAAGATCAGAAATACAAGAAAGGGGAAGGGGAAGGGAAGGAAGGGAAGCAGGAGAGGAAGAGGGAAGGGAAGTGGTGAAAAACAGGGTGAAAAAAGTAAAAAGAGTTGGAGGGAAAAAGAGAGGGCATTGGGGAGGAGCGGTGCTGCCTCAGGTCCTTCCCCGCCCTGGGGCGAAGGAGCCGTTTGATGCCCAGGAGGGAGTGCAGGTCCCGGTGGCTCCCGGGGGACGGAGCGGTGGCTGTCAGCCCGAGACTCCAACTCCCGGCAGGCCGTGCTGCCGGCGCGGCGTGTGACGCAACGGCTATCGCGGCACATGAGTGGCTGTCAGCCCGAGACTCCAACTCCCGGCAGGCCCTGCTGCTGGCGCGGCGTGTGACGCAACGGGCGACGCGGCCCGGCATTTTTCTCTAAATCGGCAGTAAATACAGCTGAGTAAAATTAGCTTGGTTTTCTTCCTTCTTTTGTAACTGAACTGTTTTTATTAAAAATCCTATTTGAATATGTAGAAAAAGTGGGGATGTCCTGTAATATATCGTAGCTTTTCTTGTTTACAGGGTACTGAGAAAATACGTCTCCCTTAGAGTCCCGCGGAAAGGTTCTCAGTGCGCTCTCTATCAAGGTATGTATTTACAAATAAGTGATCCCTTTAGATATTTGCCTGTGTACCTTTTCCTGTAATTCAGAGCTTGCGTTCTGTGGGTTTTATGATAAACCTGTAAAACATGTAAAAATGGTTTTGCAAGTCTTAAACCTTGAAGGCAGCAATAAGTGGATTTAGAGCCTGTTGTTGACCAGACAAAGGGGAAAAGTGTGACTTTGATGCTGAACTTGTCATTTTTCATTTGACTTGTCTTGAATGATTTAGGAATAGAGAGAACTAGAAAAAGAGAGAAATAGAATTGGTTCTTGAGCACTCCTCAACTGCTCACCATGATCCAGTGTAGAGCCAAAGGGAAGGGTGATGGAACAGAGCTCTGAGCTTTGGAAGGAAATAAATTTAAACCTGACCTCCTCACAGAGTCTCACTAACTTCTTTTGTTTTAAAATACAAAATACGATTAGGAAGTGTTGGAAGTTAGTGTTTTGGGAAAGAAACGGCAGTTCCACAGAACATTCCATTTCACAGAGGCTCTGGGAACGATTCATGTTGTAAGTGCTGTCACTGCAATCAGTTAGTGGTTCAGCCTTGAAACGTGCACTTGGCCTTCTATAAAGCACTGTTTTGTTTGCCTTTCAGTGCTATGAGTCTTGATAAATTGGAGAAGAGCCCAAGAGAAATTTTTCATCCCTTGATATAAAAGGTAGGAAGTGACTTTTTTTGGTTTGGTTCTTTTTCTTTATTATTTTCTGGAAATAAAAGTAATTAAGTATAGGTACTACTGGTTTGTTTCTTCCAGTAGCAGGTGATAACAATAGCAGTAGTACTAGTAAAAATAATAATAGAAATAATAATAATAGTAATGTAATACTACGTAAACTGTCTTTATCCATTGAACTGGCCATTTCAAATCAAAACTTCTAAACACAAATCAAACCATCATCCTTGTAGAATCTTTCACAGCAGCGGGCTAAAGATCCTGGTTTTGTTGACAGGATTTATTGGTTCTGGAAGAACAAGAGGGAAGTACAAGCCTAACTACTTCTAGCTCACAGGCCCGTCCGGTGAACCCAGGTTTGTGTTTTGGTGGGCTTGTGATGACTTTGAAATCAATTGCTCATTCCAGTAAAAAAAATTCATGTTTTTTTGAACGTGACAGCAGAAATAACTTTAGGCACCAACTGAATAATAATAGATCACCAGTTTAAGTTAAAAATTCATGCTATACTATCAAAATTTAAAGGTAAATTATTATGTATTAGGTGATGGTATAAAGTGTATGTTCTAATGTGTAATGCAAAGATACATACGTACCTGAAAGTCCTTAGCGGAAACAAATTTTTATGTCTGCTGTTTGATTTTTTACCATACGATATTTGGCTTTATTTCCCAGGGATCGGTGAATTTTAACTTTGGAGTCCCCTATGCTAAGGATGCTCAGCTTACAGGTGATGAAATGTTCAGTAATGGTGAGTTTTTCACCTTCTCTTTAATTGCTATGCTGATCTGAATAAGAAAAAAAAAACAAAAGCAAGAGAAAAAAAAGGATGGTTTATTATTTTTTACGCTGTTATGTTTGTTTCCTCAGTATTTGCTGCAGCTCTGCTTACCCAAGCTTTGGGTTCCTTCTGTCCCACTGGGAGTTGCCCAGTTTGGTTGCATCTGGTGAAATTCACCCTGAGACCTTACAGAACTAGCTCCAACTACGTGAGAGCCATTTGCAGTTCTCTCCAGACACCTGGAGAATGGGTGACGTTTCTGAGGATCCGGCGAGCGTGCTTCTGTCAAAACTCAGTCTGTGAAATTCCTGGGGAAAACCCTTCTGTGTCCTGAAGGGTTCAAACTCTGGTGAGGATCCAGTTATCAGGGGCTCACCTGGATGGTTCCAGCTCCCAAAGGTAACACTTGTACTCTTGCCCTGTAGTTTACATCTATTGTATTTTTGTTATTTTGCAACATTTTTTGTCTTTGCAAAATATTGTGCATTTCACTCTTTGGAACCTCTCAGATGGTTCTTTGGTGCAGCACCACCCCATGGGACACTTGGCTGCTGTCCTGAAGGGTTTGGTCGCTAGAATTGTGAATCCTGGAGAGTTTGTGAGTCTTCTGTCCCCAGGGAGGTGTCGTGCTTTGTTTACTTTTGTTCTGTTGGTTAGGCGCTGCTTCTCGTTGCAAGTATGAATTTCAAACTGCCCTGTTCTTATTTTAACTGTTTTCCTGGTTCTCTCTGTCCGGCAGGGAAAGACTCTCGTATCCTTGTCGTCGGGCTCGGTGCTGTCCAAGAAGATACGGGGACTAAAAAAATCATAAGAAGCAAAATATGACTGCAGGGAAAAGAAGCTGGAGAGAACAGAAGGTGATGTTGTTATCCTTACCCTGTATTAGAAACATCCGCTGTGCTTTGATGCTGGCAGCTGCCAGGGGCTTGTTAGCTCTTTGTAGGCAGGTGTAGGTGTTCACTTGTAGGTTTTATCTCTGGACAAGTCAATTCAAACTTTGCTAAGCTTATATTTGCAGATTGCTCTCTAGCACAGTCCAGCATGACATTTTTGAATGTTGTAAAAATACCATGTTACTTGGAAATTGCTAATGAAGAGAAGCTTTAGGGGAAAATAAGATTTCAGGGTTGGAAGATGTGAGAAGAATTTTGTGGGGACGTTAGACTGAAGTAAAGCACACTTGAAGCTGGACTGGCACGCTGGCAGGTCCCCTATTAAACAGTAGTGCTGAGATTAGCCTGGGGGTTGCCCATTGTTTCTGTAGAAATCAATGTTTCCTGGTCTTGAGAGGGAAGCTGCTTTGAAAAGCTGGAAGGTGCAGCATGCTGACAATCCCCGTGCTTTGGATTAAAAGTAGATTTCAGAAGGGTCCTAAGCTTTTGTCTTTTCCTAGAAGTCGATGTAATCCTATCGAGGAGTGTTTAGTTCTGTGTTGCCATGTCATCCATCAGAGCCCTGTTGTACTAATCTTCATACAAGTACAAAACAAAAAATCAGACCCTGTCCCAAGCACTTAGAGACCAGAACACGATTTCCTCGGGCTGCCATTTGCGTGCCATCGGTACTCACCACGAATTGAGCCCTCTGGCTCTGACAGAGCCCCTGGATGCTGACGGAAGGGGGCTGGTCACAGACCCTGGAGGTGCCTGTCCCCCAGGGAGGGAGAGGACGAGGCAGTGTGGCCTGCAGGGAGGGTGTCGTCCCCAGAGAGCAGCCGGCGACTCCATGCCTGCCCGGGGCTGCGGGTGCCCCCTCGGGGTGGACGCCTGCCCTCAGGTTTCCCTCTGGGCACCCGGGGAGGGAACCAGGTCCATCCGTGTGGCAGCTGCAGGGCCTGCAGGCTCTGGGCCCTGGAGCCGAGTGAGCCTGAGCTGCTGCATGCTTGCTGTGAGCGTTGGGGTGAGCGTGCATCACTGCAGGCCTGGGATGGATTGAAATGCGCTGAGGAAAGCGGAGGGAGGGAGGGAGGGAGAGAGGGAGGGAGGGAGGGAAATGCTCTGTTAACATGTGCCAATTCTTCTGTCAGACTCATCACGGCGGGACAGCGTGAGGACTGAAAGTGTAAGAAGATGTGGAGGGAAACAGAGAATCTGACAGGAGCATCGGAGGGACGAGTGCAGGAATTTTGCTTTTTGCTTGGATGTAAACTCAGGAGTTGAGAGGAATTTGGGAGTGAGAAGGGACATCTCAGAAGGAGAAGAAGAAAAAGAGGTTGTTGTTGTTGTTACAGTCCTGGCAAAATCTTTTGTTCTAGCTAATAAAAGAAGTTAGTTTAAAAAACAAAAAGGAAAAAATGTAGTGTTTTTTTTTTCCTTCACTATGATATTCATTGGTGGTATATGGTGTGTTGTTTCATTTCTTGGTATTATTAACTCTGTGTAAATTGTTTTTTGAGTGAAGCTGACTTTCTGGATGGGTTGGTTTGTATTTGAGGCAGGATTAATTTCAGTAGGGTTCTTTCATAGATTTCTGATGGGTATTACTGGGATTTTGGTTTTGTTTACTGTATGTATAAACCTAGAGCTTTGGTAGGGCCAGCTGGGCTGCTGGAGTTTTGGGTGTGAATTTATTAGATGGCTTTTGTTAGATGCAGTTTTTAATTTTTGAAATGTTTTTCAATGTAGTGGTTTTAAGGTGGTTTTTAAGAATTCATTGTATTGTTTTCTGTTGTTTGTAGTTGGTGTATGATAAGGGATGTGGTGTGACTTTTTGAACATTATGGTTTTGGTGTTCCTAAGTTCTGATTTCTTTGTGGTTCAATATTTTTTTTTATTTTTATTTTTTGGGACAGGGGCATTTATATGGTGGGTTTTTATAGGCAATATGTTTTTTAATTTAGGTAGTGATATTTTTTAATATTTTAATAGGTTAGGTTTTTTATTTTCATGGTTTTAATTATTTTTTTTAATTTTTTGAAATAACTTTTATAGATTACATGTTATTATTTGTGCATTAACATAAAGGTAGAGCTTTGGGGACTTTTTTTAGTAATGTTTAGGGTCAGTTGTGCAGTTTTGAGTCTAGTGCGTTGGTTTGATTTAATTTTTAATGGGTGTTTGTTTTTATTAGCAGTTGTGTCATTTTCAAGGTGTGTTTGAGTTTTTTGGGGTTTTTGAGATACTGGTTTAGGAGGAAGTTTATGATGAGCATGTGCGGAGGTTTTGGGCTACTTTATAGTGGGATTTAAAATTTATTTACAGTTAGGTTTATTTGAGTTTTTATTAGGGTTCAGTGACGTTGTGGGATATTTGTTCCGTTAGTAACAGAAACAGGTTTTGTTTTGCTGTGCTGCGATGGGATGGGCGTGTGCTGC
This sequence comes from Melospiza melodia melodia, assembly GCF_035770615.1. Lineage (NCBI taxonomy): Eukaryota > Metazoa > Chordata > Aves > Passeriformes > Passerellidae > Melospiza > Melospiza melodia. The sequence goes on from NW_026948589.1 coordinate 36,097, forward strand.
GTGCCGGTGCTGACAAAGGTACAGTATTGTTGTGGCTCTGGTGCGTCGGGTTAATGAACTGACATGGTTTAATGTAGAGATGAAAATAGAAATAAATATACATTTAAAAATAAATATAACATTAGAGTGGTAAACATAAATATAGATAACAGATACATACATAAAACTATAATACATGGTATATAATTGTAACATATTATCATATATGTAAATGATAGTCTATTTTATATATATATATATATATATATATACAAAGATATATAAATATAGATTGTAAATATAAAAATATTTAAATAGAGTTAAAGTAAATTGGGTGGTTTTATTAGGTTATAGGCTGGGGTTTTTAAATGATAGCAATAAAATATAAATTCAGATATACAAATATATATAGAAATACAAATATCTATACATATTTAATTTAAAGAAATATAAGTAAGAAAATATATATAATACAGAAAATATATATCTATGATTATATTAGAAGGTATTCTCTCTAATATATATAATATCTATTAATAAAAGTAAATAAAAATATTCATATCAATATCATTATAATTTTGAAAAATAAATTTACTTCCTAAATTTTAAATCTGGTTCAAATAAAGGGGTGTCCTTGGTTTTTATTTGGTTAGAGGCAGGAGTTTTATTTTAAATAATATAAGCAATATAGAAATGTGGATCTTAAGATAGAAATATATAATAAATATATAAAGAGAAATTGCTAAACTATGAATAGAAATTTAAATATAAATATATGTAAGTAATATGAAGAGTTGTAGCATAGAATATAAATAACATTATATGGCATTATAAATTATAAATGGGAATATAAATATAAAAATATGGAAATATAGTTTAAGAGAAAGGGAATGTTTTGACTTCTATTTAAGTAGAGGCAGGGTTTTTATTTTGAATATTGCAAGTGTTCCAGAAGTAAAAATCTTGACGCAGAAATATTTAATCAATATAAAAAATATGAATATAAATATATAAAAAATATAAATACCTACTCACACCGCAGGTAATATAGAATATAAATTTATTTATAAATTGACATTGGTAAAGATAAGTGTATAAGTAAGCAATATACATTAATATACATTATAAATACAAATATGAATATAAAAATTGAACATGAGGATAAAATCTATTTAAATATTGTTTAAAACAAAGGGTTGGGTTTTTTTTATTCTTGTGTTAGAGGCAGGGTTTTTATTTTAAATAATATGAATGTAGATATTATTGTTATATATTTCTAAATATTGAGATATACAATTAAGATATAAATATATATATAAACACAAAATATAAATAAATACAAATAATAGGAAGAGATGTAATGAAGAATACAAATAACAGTATACATAAGTATACATTTTAAATGTAAATGTGAATATGAACCTGAAAAATAGAATTTAAAAGATATTTAAGTACAGTTTTGAAGAAAGGGGTTCTTTTTGGCTTTAATGTGGATGGAGGCAAAGGTTTTATTTTAAATAATCCAAGTGTTACCGAAGTAAAAATCATAACAGAAATGTATACTTACTATGTGAAAATATTTATAAAAATATACAAATAAATTTAAGTTTTAGGGATATATGCAATATGGAATAGAAATGTATTTATAAAAAGAAATGTATAAATGGACAGTGTACATCAATATACGTTGTAAATAGAAATGTGAATATTAATATGAAAAAATATTTTAAAAAATATTTAAATATTTTTTTAATAATTTTTTTTGTGTTGTGTTTTGTTTTGTTTTGTCTTTTATCCTATTAGATTAGAGGCAGACGGTTTTTTTCCCTCTTCCCGGTTGTTTTGGGGCATTTATTTCAGAGCAGTTTTCGGCGGGGGTCGCCCCTGTTCTTTTTTGCCGCCTTCGCTGCCGCAGCCCCGAGGCGCGCTGCGCCCCCGGCTGGGGCGGGCGGCAGTGCTGCCGCCTTGTGGGCAGAGCGCGGTACTGCAGGCGTGCAGCTAGAGGCGGCCAGCTTGGGAGTGGCGCGTGGGCGATGTCGCGGAGTTTTGTTTGACCTTCTCAGCATGGCGGCGAAAAGGGCGGGGAAGTGGAGGACCGTGTGGGTGTTTAACTGCACTGCCTGCACGGAATACCGACGTCATGGCGGCCCCGACGGATTTTTCTGTGGCGTTTCATGTGTACCCGAGACATGCTGTGGGCTCAGGGGCTCCGCGGGCGGGCGTATTTTGGCGGGTTTGTGAGAGGCATCTGGGTAAACGCCTCGCTGTGCCGGGGTCCTCTCACGTCCGCTTTCCCGCCCTGAGGGAGCCGAGCCGGGCCGAATAGTTCCGAAGAGCCGAAGAGTCGAGTGTGGCCGGAAAGAGCCGAGTTTCCCCGAAGAGCCGAGTGTGGCCGGAAAGAGCCGAGTTTCCCCGAAGAGCCGAGTGTGCCTGGAAAAAGCCGAGTTTACACCAAGAGCCGATCATAGCCGACTGGAACCGATAGCCGTGTGTAGCCGACTTGAGCCGCATTTACACAATGTGCCGAATATGACCAAGTTTAGCCAACCGTGCCAAGTTCGGCCGAAGAGCCGAACTTAAACGAGTTTAGACCAAGAGCCGAACCAAGCCGAATTCAGCCGAGTTTCATTAAACAGAACCGAACGACGCCGCAGCGCTGTGCCTGCAGTGCACTGGTGCAGACGGCAGGGAGCGCTGTATAAAGTATAAAATATCAACTATCTATAAGAAGAAATAAAAGCTCTATATCACGTGCAGCAGTAGAAAATTTCAGGCTCCCAGGGAATAAACAGTTTTCTTTAAATCATTTTTGTTTTGGAGTTTTTTTAATCCCAGGTAGCCTGAAAGTTACTATTGCTGCTTTTTTCTTCTAAAGCTAGAAAGGAAAACTAAGATTAGAAATACAGGGAAAGAAAGAAAGAAGGGAGGAAGGAAAGGAGAAAGGAAGGGAGGAAGGAAAGGAAGGAAGGGAAGGAAAGGAAGGAAGGGAGGGAAGGAAGGGAAGGAAGGGAAGGAAGGGAAGGAAGGAAGAAAGAAAGAAAGAAAGACAGACAAAGAAAGAAAGAAAGAAAACAAACCAGGAGGGCAAGGAGAAACCTAGGGGGAAAAAAAAGAAAAGAAAAAAAACCCAACAAAAAACAAACCCACAGAAAAAAACCTCGAGATGGGCAGGAAAACCACACCCCTTCCGCAAAAAAAACCCCAAGATGGGCAAGAAAAAGCCCAGAATATAACCTCAAGATGGGCAAGAAAAATCCCTGAAAACAGACCAGGGAAAAAACCCAAGATGGGCAAGAAAAAAAAATCAGAACAAAAAACCAAGATGGCAAAGAAAAACCCAGAAGGAAAAGAAAAAAAAAAAAAAAAAAACAGAAAAAAAAAACCCAAGGGGTGCAAGGAAAAACCAGAAAAAACACCAAAATGGGCAAGAAGAAACAAAGAAAAAACCCAAGAAATGCCAGAAAAAAATCAAGGAAAAAGGGAGTAAAGGCCCCAAGAAACAAGGCAAGAAAGAGAGGCAATAAAGGCCACAAAAACTCAAGACAAAAAAAACCAAAAACAAGGCATGCCAGAAAAAGGTACGAAAATGGTTCTGCCAGGTGCGATCAAGGTGAGCGGGTTCAGTTTCAGGTCCAGGAGACGAACAAGTGTCAGATTAGCTTGGGGCACTGCTGTGCAATGCAGCTGTGACAGGATTTATGTTTAAATATAGTTTAAATAAATTGGGGATTGTTTGGCTTTTATTGGGGTATGGGCTGGAGATTTCATAAAAAATATAAAACTAGAAATGCAAATATATCATATATATGTCGATATCAATAAATATTTAATACATAAAAATATAAGTAAAAGAAATATATTGTGTCAAAAGAACGTATCTATTATTATATAAAAAGGTATTCTCTCCAATATATATAATATCTATAAATATAACAAATGGAAATTACAAATATAGATGTGAATAGAATTATGACAAACAAAATTATTTTTAAACTTTTAAATGTGTTTTAAAGAAAGGGGTGTCTTTGCTTTTTATTTCGTTAGAGGCAGGGGTTTTATTTTAAATAATATAAGTACTATACAAATGTAAATCGACATACGGAAATATATAATAAATATATAGAGATATAAAGATATAATACCAAACTATGAAGAGAAATAGAAATAGAAATCTATGTAAAGTAACATGAAGAGAGGTATATATAATATAATTTTTATTATACAGTAATATAAATTCTAAATATACATGCGACTATAAATATGAAAAATATATGATGGGGGCTCGGAGCACCCCAGGTGTGAGTGTGAGGATGATGAGGGCTCGGAGCAGCCCAGGTGTGAGCTGTGACGATGATGAGGGCTCGGAGCAGCCCAGGTGTGAGCTGTGACGATGATGGGGGCTCGGAGCAGCCCAGGTGTGAGTGTGAGGATGATGGGGGCTTGGAGCAGCCCAGGTGTGAGTGTGAGGATGATGAGGGGCCGGCTCCTGCCAGGGCGAGGCTGTTTTAGGTGGAGGCTTTGCCTCAGCTCCCTTTTGCACGGAGCTGCTGAGTGGAGGGGTTTATGGGCCGCTCCCGGCGCTGTCTCATGGAAGGACTGCGGGAGCTTCCCACAGGGTCGGGGGCACCACCTGGATCCGCGCTTGGGTACGTGGAGCATCGCTTAAAGGAGGCGCCGAGGGACGAATCTTTGTGCCGGGGAGCAGCAGCCCAACAGGTGAGCCCGTGTGGGTTCGGAGCGGGGACTTTTCTCCTTCCCCTTTCCAATTTCATCTTGCCAGTCCCTCCCCGGATCCCCAGGAACAAAAGTGGAGCTTATGAGGACAAAAGGGATTAAGGAGAAGGAAGCAGCTCCTCTTCTCTTATTGTCTGTGTTTGAACTGAGGGGATCCCTCTTGACTTGTGGTTTTAAGGGTGTTGATTGCAGGAAAAGCTGCCTTTTCCAGGCTGTTCGGGGTATCCCGGGGGTGACAGGGAATCCCTGCGTTCTATTCTAAGGGGAATGGGAAAAGTATTCTTGTGGTATTATGGGTTTGATTTGAAGGCAGCCACCCCATTTTCAACACCCTCGGGTTTAAATGGAGGGGGCAGCCCTGGTGTCCCTCCTTTTCAAGGGTTTGAATGGAGGTCGAAATTGTCCTTTCCCATCAGTCGAAGGCTTTCATTTGGGGAGCGCCCCTTCTTTTCTGCTCTCCTACGGGTTTTTTTAAGAATTGTTTTTGCTTGTTCTTTGTTGTGCTTCTGTGCTTAGAAAACCTCCCTTTAAAATCAGTTCAGTTCATCAGTTGAACCTTTGTTTGCAGACCCTCACTGAGCAGAATTCATTGCAGACTCAGTGCACGCTGTGCCGGCCTCCCGGGAGTGTGAGGAGCTCATGTGTGCTACTTTTTGCTTTAGGACGCTCTGAGGTATTTATTCCTTTTGGGATACATGATGAGAATTCCCAAGAGAGGTAGTTATAAGGTATGACATCGGGAAAAAGCCTGTGTATTTGGAATGTTGTTGCTGTCAAAAGTTAATTTTTTCTTAGCCAGTAGTTAGCTTTTTGCTTTATTTTTGTGGTATCAGTATTTTGTTGTTTAAAAAATTGCTTCAAAATAAGTTCAGTGGCTGGCCATCAGTACCTTGTTCAGATTTGCCTATTTGCTTGTAGCTGAAATGTTCACATCTTGTTTATCATTCTATTTAAGAAACTGCTGCCCAGCCAACTAATAACTGAATATCTATCTGTCTGGGACACGGGGAGAGGATTTAGGTAATGTCTTTGTTTCCAGAAAGAAGTTCCAGTGTAGTTTCTAAATAGAGGAGAAGGGGGTGAAGACTCGGGGCTCTGATGCCGTTGGGGCGCCCCAAGGTCCCCAGGAGAAGGAGCCCCACTGGGGTGCAGGAGCAGGTGTGTTCTCATCTAATATTGAACAAATTTTAAATATAAATATGACAATTATTAGCAGGAAAATATTTTAAAAATACTTAAATAAAGCGGGTTTTCTTTATTGGTCCATAGGCAGGGTTTTGATTGTAAGAATTATAAATACAAATAAAGGTAGAAATCTAAGTTTAGAAATATATAATAAATACATACAGATAAATATAAAAATTAAAAATATAAGAAAAAATTAATTGTAGCAGTAGATATTATACATAATTTAAATAATAATTTAAATCTATTTTAAAATTTTATATATATAATATATATCATTATTAATGTAATACATCCAAAGAAACGATAAATTAAAATATGAATGTATAATTATACAAAGTATAAATAAAAAATATTTCAATATCCTTTAAAAGAAGGGGTTTTTTTATTTATTTGGTTAGGGACGGGGTTTTTATTTGGAATAATGGAAGTATTATAGAAGTACAAAACTAAAGATAGAAATATACAGTCAATATAGAAAGATATTTGTAAAAACACGAGCGAACGACGCCGCCTTCGGCCGAATGGAACGAGCTCAGCCGAACCAAGGCGAGACCGGCCGAACCTGACGGCCTCGAGCGAACCGAGGCCAGGCTTGCGAGGCTGCCTGAACGGAGCCGAGCTCAGCCGAACCGAGCCCGCTGCTCTCGTGCGCGCTAATTAGCGCGAGTGCGGTCACAGCCTAATAAGCTCCTGTGCCACGCCGCGCTCCCGATCGTGTCCGTGCGATGGCCGGGCCGCCCGCGGGACGCGGCAGCAGGAGAGCCCCGAACCGGGCGAGTTTAACGTGAGGCGCCGCCGCTTGCCCGCCCTCAGGGAGCCGAGCGGAGTCGTGTCGAGCGCACTGAGCGGCTCCGAGTTCGGCCGAAGCGAGGCGAGCCGAGCCGCGCCGAACGTACAGAGCGGCTCCGAGTTCGGCCGAAGCGAGGCGAGCCGAGCCGCGCCGAACGTACAGAGCGGCTCCGAGTTCTGCCGAAGCGAGGCGAGCCGCGCCGCGCGCACTGAGCGGCTCCGAGTTCGGCCGAAGCGAGGCGAGGCGAGCCGCGCCGAGCGCACAGAGCGGCTCCGAGTTCGGCCGAAGCGAGGCGAGCCGCGCCGCGCGCACTGAGCGGCTCCGAGTTCGGCCGAAGCGAGGGGAGCCGAGCCGCGCCGATTGTACAGAGCGGCTCCGAGTTCGGCCGAAGCGAGGCGAGCCGCGCCGAGCGCACAGAGCGGCTCCGAGTTGGGCCGAAGTGAGCCGAGGCGCCCCGAGCGCAGAGAGCGGCTCCGAGTTCGGCCGAAGCGAGGCGAGCCGAGCCGCGCCGAACGTACAGAGCGGCTCCGAGTTCGGCCGAAGCGAGGCGAGCCGCGCCGCGCGCACTGAGCGGCTCCGAGTTCGGCCGAAGCGAGGCGAGGCGAGCCGCGCCGAACGTACAGAGCGGCTCCGAGTTCGGCCGAAGCGAGGCGAGCCGCGCCGCGCGCACTGAGCGGCTCCGAGTTCGGCCGAAGCGAGGCGAGGCGAGCCGCGCCGCGCGCACTGAGCGGCTCCGAGTTCGGCCGAAGCGAGGGGAGCCGAGCCGCGCCGATTGTACAGAGCGGCTCCGAGTTCGGCCGAAGCGAGGCGAGCCGCGCCGCGCGCACTGAGCGGCTCCGAGTTGGGCCGAAGTGAGCCGAGGCGCCCCGAGCGCAGAGAGCGGCTCCGAGTTCGGCCGAAGCGAGGCGAGCCGAGCCGCGCCGAACGTACAGAGCGGCTCCGAGTTCTGCCGAAGCGAGGCGAGCCGCGCCGCGCGCACTGAGCGGCTCCGAGTTCGGCCGAAGCGAGGCGAGGCGAGCCGCGCCGAACGTACAGAGCGGCTCCGAGTTCGGCCGAAGCGAGGCGAGCCGCGCCGCGCGCACTGAGCGGCTCCGAGTTCGGCCGAAGCGAGGCGAGACGAGCCGCGCCGCGCGCACTGAGCGGCTCCGAGTTCGGCCGAAGCGAGGGGAGCCGAGCCGCGCCGATTGTACAGAGCGGCTCCGAGTTCGGCCGAAGCGAGGCGAGCCGCGCCGAGCGCACAGAGCGGCTCCGAGTTGGGCCGAAGTGAGCCGAGGCGCCCCGAGCGCAGAGAGCGGCTCCGAGTTCGGCCGAAGCGAGGCGAGCCGAGCCGCGCCGAACGTACAGAGCGGCTCCGAGTTCTGCCGAAGCGAGGCGAGCCGCGCCGCGCGCACTGAGCGGCTCCGAGTTCGGCCGAAGCGAGGCGAGGCGAGCCGCGCCGATTGTACAGAGCGGCTCCGAGTTCGGCCGAAGCGAGGCGAGCCGCGCCGAGCGCACAGAGCGGCTCCGAGTTGGGCCGAAGTGAGGCGAGCCGCGCCGAGCGCACTGATCGGCTCCGAGTTGGGCCGAAGCGAGCCGAGGCGCGCCGAGCGCACTGATCGGCTCCGAGTTGGGCCGAAGCGAGCCGAGGCGCGCCGAGCGCAGATAGCGGCTCCGAGTTCGGCCGAAGCGAGCCGAGGCGCGCCGATTGTACAGAGCGGCTCCGAGTTCGGCCGAAGCGAGCCGAGGCGCGCCGAGCGCACAGAGCGGCTCCGAGTTCGGCCGAAGCGAGCCGAGGCGCGCCGAGCGCACAGAGCGGCTCCGAGTTCGGCCGAAGCGAGCCGAGGCGCGCCGAGCGCACAGAGCGGCTCCGAGTTCGGCCGAAGCGAGCCGAGGCGCGCCGAGCGCACTGATCGGCTCCGAGTTGGGCCGAAGCGAGCCGAGGCGCGCCGAGCGCAGAGAGCGGCTCCGAGTTCGGCCGAAGCGAGGCGAGCCGTGCCGAGCGCACAGAGCGGCTCCGAGTTGGGCCGAAGCGAGCCGAGCCGTGCCGAAGGGTAGAGTCCAGCCGAATGCAGATGACAGTGGCCGAGTTTAGCTGATTACAGCCGAATTTAGCCGAGCAGCTGTGAGCCTTGAGGTGAGCGTGCATCATTGCCGGCTTGGGATTGAGTGAAATGCACTAAGGAAACCAGCTCTGGGGAGGGAGGCAGGGAAATCCTCTCCTAACGTTTACCAATTCGTCCGTCAAACTCATCACGGCAGGACAGCGTGAAGACTGAAAGTGTAAGAAGATGTGGAGAGAAACAGAGAATCTGACAGGAGCATCGAATGCACAAGTGCACCAATTTTGCTTTTTGCTTGGATGTAAATTCAGAAGTTGTAAGGAATTTGGGAATGAGAAGGGACATTTTAGAAGAAGAAGAAGGAGAAGAAGTTGTTACAGTCCTGGGAAAAGCTTTTGTTCTAGATAATAAAAGAAGTTAGTTTAAATAAAAAAAAAAAAAAAAAAAAAAGTGGTTTCTTTTTTCTTCACTATTATATTCATTGGTGGTATATCGTGTGTTGTTTTATTTCTTGGTGTTATTAACTCTGTGTAAATTGTTTTTTGAGTGAAGCTAACTTTGGATGGGTTGTTTTGTATTTGAGGTAGGATCAATTTCAATAGGTTTCTTTCACAGACTTCTGATCGGTATTACTGGGATTTTGGTTTTGTTTACTGTATGCATAAACATAGAGATTTGGTAGGGCCAGTTGGGCTGCTGGAGTTTTGGGTGTGAATTTATTAGATGGCTTTTGTTAAACACAGAATAATTATATAAGGTAACAGCAAATTACCCAATTACCCAATTTATCCAGCTATGTAACCTTACCACAAAGTTTTATATCTTGCCAGTTTTCTGTTCTTCTGCTCCAAGTAGTTGTTGTAAAAAAGAAAGCACTGTTACTTTTCTGAAGAGTTTTCTTCTATAACAAGCCCTTTACTGCCCTTGAATGTGAGTCAGAGCTAAACAGCTGCAGCTGCTCTGAGGGCTTGGTGGGATTCGCCCCCTCCCTTTTCCTGGGTGCCATGGGAACGAGAGGCGGGGCACAATCAGGGGTATATTAACCCCAGCCGTGGCTGAGGGGCTTCATTCCCTCTCGGGGATGTGCTGGGGTAAGAGCTCTCCTCCCATTTCAGCGAAGAGGCTTTTTCAGCTCGTCTCAGCTTCTTTTCAGCAGGTGTTTCTGGGCATCTAAAGCACAGAGGCTTGGAAGATTCTGTGAAGAAACCAGCATAGAACACAGGGGATATTTAGGTTTGTGATTCTGGGTTTTGTGTTTAGGGGTGGTAAAGTGCCTTTGTAATTTTTGGTTTTGCTCTGTTTTTTTTTTTGTTGTTGGATTTTTTTTTTGGTGGAAATTTTGGTTTCTTAGGTTTTCTTTTTGGGGTTTTTGGTTGGTTTTCGTTGCTTTCTTTGATTTTTTGGTGGTTTCTGTATTTTTTTTGGGGGGGGGGATTTAGGTGTTTTGGGTTTTTTTATTTTTGTTTTCTGGTTTAGTTTTTTTTTGTTGTTGTTGTTGTTATTGTTTTTTTTTTTTGTTTTTTTTTTCCTTTAATGGAGGAGTGAGACTCCCTGAAATTCCAAGCTGTGTGAAGCACAACAGATTCTCAGCAGATTCATCATGTCTTCAGAGGGATCTGCCCAGTGTCAAGGATGATGTTTGAGACTCAGGCTTCTGATGAGCTGAGGATTGTGACTGGGAGAGGGAGGGTGAGCAGGTATCCAGTTAGGAGTTCTTGGGAGGGGGTTTGCAGGCAGCAGGGTGAGAAAGGGTGTTTATTTGTTTATTTGAGGCCCCCCCCCCCCCCCCCCTTCCCCCCCAAGGCTGTTCAGAAGCCTAGCAGAGGCATTGCCATGTCTTACAGCACACAAGGTCATCCACTGCACTCACAGCAATGCCATTTAACTTTACCTTTCTCTTACCCAGGTACCACCCCTAACGAAGGCCACAGCCTTGGAATCAGGATGAAGCTGGAGCCTGAGGGAGCCAGGCACGCTCAGGAAAGGGCAAGTAGCTGCCTTGCAGGGATTTGGCCCACATAACTCTGGACTCACACTTTGGTTTTGGTTTTCTTTATTGTAGCTGACTGAGAGGCTCATAGGCGCTAACGAGGCCCTCCGAGGCAGACTCATTTCAGGTGCAGCGTGGATTCCCATCACCCATCATCCAAAAGATAAGTTTGGGGCCACGGCCTGGAGATGGTGGAGTAGCAGGTTGGGAATCCCTGGGACAGATTTAAAAATGAGCAGAGGAGAAAGCAATTTTCTCCAAGGGCCTATTAGGACAGCTAAAGGGCGAGGCTCTACTTTTGATGGCAGCTTTCAGGCGGGCAGTGCAGAACAGCTCTGGTCTGTCTGGTGTTGTCTCGTGTGCCCTGTTCCCTGGTGTGTCTTTGGGGTCCCTTTTCCCTTCTCCCCTCGAGGCCCTCACCACAAGCATGATGTGTCGTGTTTGGTGTCCCCCTGTTTGTCACGTTCTGTTTCACGGGTGTGTGCACACGTTTGTGCCGGAGCTGTTCTGCCCTGCCCATGGCCTGCTGCAGTAGGACAAACCATAGGGAGTGGGAATTTGTAATGTGGGGTGTACTTGGGCTCTGGATGCTATTCCTAGGTTGGCATAAGGTGTTTGCAGCTTGTGAGTTACCCTGGTGGTGTTTGACATATGTTGTAACTTTCTTTCAGGTGCAGATGCATTCCACGTGTGGCAGAGGGTCAGGGTTAGGAGGTGCCGGGCCTTCTTAGGAGCGTGGTGAGTAGCAGAGTGGTGGGGTTTTGGCTGATGCGGTGCCAAGGTCAGGCCCTGATGTTTGGTTCTCTTTAATCTAGCTTTCTGAGAGACCCCAGCCCGGTGCCAGCAGGACCTTCCCAGCTGACGAGGTGGCCTTTCTTTGCACCTGACAGGGACCAGCATCCCCAGATGTCTGAGAGATAAGTAGAGGGCTGTGACCCACAGAGGGGATGAAGGCATGGTGCTGGTTTGGGAATGACTGGGAGGGGTTTTTGAGTCCAATTTGGAGGTGGGGGGTGTTCATGAAGTGGCCCCTTAGGCCCCATAAAAGCCACGTCTCACTTTTGATCCCAGTGCTGAGGTGTGCAGGGCAGAGCAGTCCCGGTGTGTCTCGTGTCCTTTGTCTGTTGTGCATTATGTGTTGTTTGTGTATCCCATGTCTTTTACCTTAGGGGGGCCTTTCAGAAACCCTGGCATCATTGTTAGCATCTGTGATCTCTGCATTCCGTGGCCTGGCACCCGGACCACAGAACTTTTGACTGGGGAGCTCAGACAGGCATCAGACTCTCTTCTGTCTTTGGAAGCATCCAGTCAGGTGTCTTGTCAGGTCTTGTTCTGAGCTGTACGGACAGCTATGCCCCGCCTGGATCCATTATGGTGGATTAGGACTTGTAAAAAATGTGAGGGCAGGCAGAGGATTCTGACCATAGGATTCCTAGGCATCGATCTTTGCTGTTCTTGGAATAAATCCTTCAGTTCGCATCTTCTTCCTCCAGGGTTCTCTGAGCCTCATCAGCTCACCATCGGTCTCAGCTCGGTCATCTCCTTTTGCATTCTCTCAGTCCTTGCAGCCATTTTCCTTGCCAAGAGATTTCTGTTCCTGTTGTGTCCCCGTTGCCTGTCCTGTGTTGTCTGTCCTGTGTCACGGGTGTCAGCACACGTTTTTGCCGGGGCTGCTCTGCCCTGCCGCACAGCCTGGTGCAATAGGAGAAGTCTCGGAGACTTGGAATTTGTAATGTGGGGTGTAGTTGGACTCTAGGTGGGATTTGTAGATGGACACAGGATATCTGGAGCTCCTCAGTTATCCTGCAACAGTTTGATTCTTGTCCTAACTTTTTTTTCAGATTGAGATGGATTAAATCTGTGCCCGAGGGCCCCGTCCCGGGTGATGGGATTGCCCCGAGCAGGTGAGGCCCCGTTTGTCTCTGCAGCAGAAGTGTGTATGGTGACTGTGTTACAGCTCTGTTCTTTATCTTTCTTTTAGGAAGTCAATCTGGATGCCAGCAGTCAAGGTGGGCAGGGGAGAGAAGTGGTTGTTATTGCTCAGCTCTCAAGCACAACCATTTTTCAGGAGATTCATCATGTCACAAGAGGGATTTGCCCAGTGTCAAGGATGATGTTTGAGATTGAGGCTTCAGGTGATTGAGGATTGTGACTGGGAGAGGGAGGATGATCAGGTATCCAGTTAGGAGTTCTTGGGAGGGGGTTTGCAGGCAGCAGGGTGAGAAAGGGTGTTTATTTGAGGCCCCCCCCCCCACAAGGCTGTTCAGCAGCCTAGCAGAGGCATTCCCATGTCTTGCAGCACACAAGGTCCTCCACTGCACTCACAGGAATGCCATTTAACTTTGCCTTTCTCTTACCCAGGTGCCACCCCTAATGAAGGCCACAGCCTTGGAATCAGGATGAAGCTGGAGCCTGAGGGAGCCAGGCACGCTCAGGAAAGGGCAAGTAGCTGACTTGCAGGGATTTGGCCCACATAACTCTGGACTCACACAACTCTGGACTCACACTTTGGTTTTGGTTTTCTTTATTGCAGCTGACCGAGAGGCTCACAGGCCATCACAGAGCCTTCCGAGGCAGACTCATTTCAGGTGCAGCGTGGATTCCCATCACCCATCATCCAAAAGATAAGTTTGGGGCCACGGCCTGGAGATGGGAGTGTATCAGGTTGGGAGTTCTTGTGCCAGAATTAAAATTTGGCTGTGGGAAAAGCAATCTTCTCCAAGGGCCTCTTAGGACAGCTAAAGGGCGAGGCTCTACTTTTGATGGCAGCTTTCAGGCGGGCAGTGCAGAACAGCTCTGGTCTGTCTGGTGTTATCTCGTGTGCCGTGTTCCCTAGTGTGTCTTTGGGGTCTCTTTGTCCCTTCTCCCCTCGAGGCCCTCACCACAAGCATGATGTGTCGTGTTTCTTGTCCCCCTGTTTGTCACGTTCTGTGTCACGGGTGTGTGCTCACATTTGTGCCGGAGCTGTTCTGCCCTGCCCATGGCCTGCTGCAGTAGGACAAACCATAGGGAGTGGGAATTTGTGATGTGGGCTGTACTTGGGCTCTAGATTCTATTCCTAGGTTGGCGTAAGGTGTTTGCAGCTTGTGAGTTACCCTGGTGGTGTTTGACATATGTTGTAACTTTCTTTCAGGTGCAGATGCATTCCACGTGTTGCAGAGGGTCAGGGTTAGGAGGTGCCGGGCCTTCTTAGGAGCGCGGTGAGTAGCAGAGTGGTGGGGTTTTGGCCGATGCGGTGCCAAGGTCAGGCCCTGATGTTTGGTTCTCTTTAATCTAGCTGTCTGAGAGACACCAGCCCGGTGCCAGCAGGACCTTCCCAGGTGACGAGGTGGCCTTTCTTTGCACCTGACACAGACTGGCATCCCCAGATGTCTGAGAGATAAGTAGAGGGCTGTGACCCACAGAAGGGATGAAGGCATGGTGCTGGTTTGGGAATTAATGGGAGGGGTTTTTGAGTCCAATTTGGAGGTGGGGGGTGTTCATGAAGTGGCCCCTTAGGCCCCATAAAAGCCAAGTCTCACTTTTGATCCCAGTGCTGAGGTGTGCAGGGCAGAGCAGTCCCGGTGTGTCTCGTGTCCTTTGTCTGTTGTGCATTATGTGTTGTTTGTGTATCCCATGTCTTTTACCTTAGGGGAGCCTGTCAGAAACCTTGGCATCCTTGTTAGCATCTGTGATCACTGCATTCCCAGGCCTGGCACGCAGGCCACAGAACTTTTGACTGGGGAGCTCAGACAGGCATCAGACTCTCTTCTGTCTTTGGAAGCATCCAGTCAGGTGTCTTGTCAGGTCTTGTTCTGAGCTGTACGGACAGCTATGCCCCACCTGGATCCATTATGGTGGATTAGGACTTGTAATATTACGAGGTTAGGTAGAGGGTTTTGACTGTAGGATTCCTAGGCATCCATCTTTGATTTATTCCAATAACTGCATTAAGTTAGCATCTTCTTCCTCCAGGGTTCTCTGAGCCTCATCAGCTCACCATCGGTCTCAGCTCGGTCATCTCCCTTTGCGTTCTCTCAGTCCTTGCAGCCATTTTCCTTGCCAAGAGATTTCTGTTCCTGTTGTGTCCCCGTTGTCTGTCCTGTCTGTCCTGTGTCACGGGTGTCATCACACATTTGGGACGGGGCTGCTCTGCCCTGCCGCACAGCCTGGTGCGAAAGGAGAAGTCCTGGGGACTTGGAATTTGTAATTTGGGGTGTAGTTGGACTCTAGATGGGATTTGTAGATGGACACATCATATCTGGAGCTCTTCAGTTATCCTGCAACAGTGTGACTCTTGTCCTACCTTTTTTTTCAGATTAAGATGGATTAAATCTGTGCCAGAGGGCCCCATCCCGGGTGAGGGGATTGCCCCGAGCAGGTGAGGCCCATTTGTCTCTGCAGCAGAAGTGTGTATGGTGACTGTTACAGCACTGTTCTTTGTCTTTCTTTTTAGGAAATCAATCTGGATGCCAGCAGTCAAGGTGGGCAGCGGGGAGGAGTGGTTGTTATTGATCAGCTCTCAAGCACAACAATTTTTCAGGAGATTCATCGTGTCGCAAGAGAGATCTGCCCAGTGTCAAGGATGATGTTTGAGATTGAGGCTTCAGGTGAGTTGAGGATTGTGACTGGGAGAGGGAGGGTGAGTAGGTATCCAGTTAGGAGTTCTTGGGAGGGGGTTTGCAGGCAGCAGGGTGAGAAAGGGTGTTTGTTTGTTTGTTTATTTGAGGCCCCCCCCCACAAGGCTGTTCAGAAGCCTAGCAGAGGCATTGCCATGTCTTGCAGCACACAAGGTCCTCCACTGCACTCACAGGAATGCCATTTAACTTTGCCTTTCTCTTACCCAGGTGCCACTCCTAAGGAAGGCCACAGCCTTGGAATCAGGATGAAGCTGGAGCCTGAAGGAGCCAGGCACACTCAGGAAAGGGCAAGTAGCTGCCTGTGTGGGATTTGGCCCACATAACTCTGGACTCACACTTTGGTTTTGGTTTTCTTTATTGTAGCTGACCGAGAGGCTCACAGGCCATCACAGAGCCTTCCGAGGCAGACGCATTTCAGGTGCAGCGTGGATTCCCATCACCCATCATCCAAAAGATAAGTTTGGGGCCACGGCCTGGAGATGGGAGTGTATCAGGTTGGGAGTTCTTGTGCCAGATTTAAAAATTGGCAGTGGGAAAAGCAATCTTCTCCAAGGGCCTCTTAGGACAGGTAAAGGGAGAGGCTCTACTTTTGATGGCAGATGTCAGGCGGGCAGTGCAGAACAGCTCTGGTCTGTCTGGTGTTGTCTCGTGTGCTGTGTTACCTGGTGTGTCTTTGGGGTCCCTTTTGCCTTCTCCCCTCACCACAAGCATGATGTGTCGTGTTTCATGTCCCCCTGTTTGTCACGTTCTGTGTCACGGGTGTCTGCAGGTATTTGTGCCGGAGCTGTTCTGCCCTGCTGCATGGCGTGCTTCAGTAGGACAAACCCTGGGGAGTTGGAATTTGTAATGTGGGCTGTACTTGGGCTCTAGATGCTCTTCCTAGATTGACATAAGGTGTTTGCAGCTTGTGAGTTATCCTGGTGGTGTTTGACATATGTTCTAACTTTCTTTCAGGTGCAGCTGCATTCCATGTGTGGCAGAGGGTCAGGGTTAGGAGGTGCCGGGCCTTCTTAGGAGCGCGGTGAGTAGCAGAGTGGTGGGGTTTTGGGTGATGCGGTGCCAAGATCAGGCCCTGATGTTTGGTTCTCTTTAATCTAGCTGTCTGAGAGACACCAGCCTGGTGCCAGCAGGACCTTCCCAGCTGACGAGGTGGCCTTTCTTTGCACCTGACAGGGACCAGCATCCCCAGATGTCTGAGAGATAAGTAGAGGGCTGTGACCCACAGAGGGGATGAAGGCATGGTGCTGGTTTGGGAATGACCGGGAGGCGTTTTTGAGTCCAATTTTGGGGGAGGGGGGTAGTGTGTTCATGAAGTGGCCCCTTAGGCCCCATAAAAGCAAAGTCTCACTTTTGATCCCAGTGCTGAGGTGTGCAGGGCAGAGCAGTCCCGGTGTGTCTCGTGTCACTTGTCTGTTGTGCATTATGTGTTGTTTGTGTATCCCATGTCTTTTACCTTAGGGGGGCCTGTCAGAAACCTTGGCATCCTTGTTAGCATCTGTGATCACTGCATTCCTTGGCCTGGCACCTGGGCCAGTGAACTTTTGACTGGGGAGCTCAGACAGGCATCAGACTCTCTTCTGTCTTTGGAAGCATCCAGTCAGGTGTCTTGTCAGGTCTTGTTCTGAGCTGTACGGACAGCTATGCCCCACCTGGATCCATTATGGTGGATTAGGACTTGTAAGAATGTGAGGGCAGGCAGAGGATTCCGACCATAGGATTCCTAGGCATCGATCTTTGCTCTTCTTGGAATAAATCCTTCAGTTAGCATCTTCTTCCTCCAGGGTTCTCTGAGCCTCATCAGCTGACCGTCAGTTTGAACACAGTCATCTCCTTTTGCGTTCTCTCAGTCCTTGCTGCCATTTTCCTTGCCAAGAGATTTCTGTTCCTGTTGTGTCCCCGTTGTCTGTCCTGTCCTTTCTGTCCTGTGTCACGGGTGTCAGCACACATTTTTGCCGGGGCTGCTCTGCCCTGCCGCACAGCCTGGTGCGAAAGGAGAAGTCCTGGGGACTTGGAATTTGTAATTTGGGGTGTAGTTGGACTCTAGATGGGATTTGTAGATGGACACATCATATCTGGAGCTCTTCAGTTATCCTGCAACAGTGTGACTCTTGTCCTAACTTTTTTTCCAGAATCAGATGGATTAAATCTTTGCCAGGGGGCCCCATCCCGGGTGAGGGGATTGCCCCGAGCAGGTGAGGCCCCATTTGTCTCTGCAGCAGAAGTGTGTATGATGACTGTGTTACAGCTCTGTTCTTTGTCTTTCTTTTTAGGAAATAAATCTGGATTCCAGCAGCCAAGGTGGGCAGCGGAGAGAAGTGGTTGTTATTGCTCAGCTCTGAAGCACAACAATTTTTCAGCAGATTGATCGTGTCACAAGAGGGATCTGCCCAGTGTCAAGGATGATGTTTGAGATTGAGGCTTCAGGTGAGTTGAGGATTGTGACTGGGAGAGGGAGGGTGTTCAGGTATCCAGTTAGGAGTTCTTGGGAGGGGGTTTGCAGGCAGCAGGGTGAGAAAGGGTGTTGATTTGAGGGGCCCTCCCGCCACAAGGCTGTTCAGAAGCCTAGCAGAGGCATTGCCATGTCTTAGAGCACACAAGGTCATCCACTGCACTCACAGCAATGCCATTTAACTTTGCCTTTCTCTTACCCAGGTGCCACTCCTAAGGAAGGCCGCAGTCTTGGAATCAGGATGAAGCTGGAGCCTGAGGGAGCCAGGCACGCTCAGGAAAGGGCAAGTAGCTGCCTTGGTGGGATTTGGCCCACATAACTCTGGACTCACACTTTGGTTTTGGTTTTCTTTATTGTAGCTGACTGAGAGGCTAACAGGCCATCAGAGAGCCTTCCGAGGCAGACTCATTTCAGGTGCAGCGTGGATTCCCATCGCCTATCATCCAAAAGATAAGTTTGGGGCCACGGCCTGGAGATGGGAGTGTATCAGGTTGGGAGTTCTTGTGCCAGAATTAAAAATTGGCAGTGGGAAAAGCATTCTTCTCCAAGGGCCTCTTAGGACAGGTAAAGGGAGAGGCTCTACTTTTGATGGCAGATGTCAGGCGGGCAGTGCAGAACAGCTCTGGTCTGTCTGGTGTTGTCTCGTGTGCTGTGTTACCTGGTGTGTCTTTGGGGTCCCTTTTGCCTTCTCCCCTCGAGGCCCTCACCACAAGCATGATGTGTCGTGTTTCTTGTCCCCCCTGTTGGTCGCGTTCCGTTTCACGGGTGTGTGCTCACATTTATGCCGGAGCTGTTCTGCCCTGCTGCATGGCGTGCTTCAGTAGGACAAACCCTGGGGAGTTGAAATTTGTAATGTGGGCTGTACTAGGGCTCTAGATGCTATTCCTAGATTGACATAAGGTGTTTGCAGCTTGTGAGTTACCCTGGTGGTGTTTGACATATGTTCTAACTTTCTTTCAGGTGCAGCTGCATTCCATGTGTGGCAGAGGGTCAGGGTTAGGAGGTGCCGGGCCTTCTTAGGAGCGCGGTGAGTAGCAGAGTGGTGGGGTTTTGGCCGATGCGGTGCCAAGGTCAGGCACTGATGTTTGGTTCTCTTTAATCTAGCTATCTGAGAGACACTAGCCCGGTGCCAGCAGGACCTTCCCAGGTGACGAGGTGGCCTTTCTATGCACCTGACAGGGACCAGCATCCCCAGATGTCTGAGAGATAAGTAGAGGGCTGTGACCCACAGAGGGGATGAAGGCATGGTGCTGGTTTGGGAATGACTGGGAGGGGTTTTTGAGTCCAATTTGGGGGGGGGGGGGGTAGTGTGTTCATGAAGTGGCCCCTTAGGCCCCATAAAAGCCAAGTCTCACTTTTGATCCCAGTGCTGAGGTGTGCAGGGCAGAGCAGTCCCGGTGTGTCTCGTGTCACTTGTCTGTTGTGCATTATGTGTTGTTTGTGTATCCCATGTCTTTTACCTTAGGGGGGCCTGTCAGAAACCTTGGCATCCTTGTTAGCATCTGTGATCACTGCATTCCTTGGCCTGGCACCTGGGCCAGTGAACTTTTGACTGGGGAGCTCAGACAGGCATCCGACTCTCTTCTGTCTTTGGAAGCATCCAGTCAGGTGTCTTGTCAGGTCTTGTTCTGAGCTGTACGGACAGCTATGCCCCACCTGGATCCATTATGGTGGATTAGGACTTGTAAAAAATGTGAGGGCAGGCAGAGGATTCTGACCATAGGATTCCTAGGCATCGATCTTTGCTGTTCTTGGAATAAATCCTTCAGTTAGCATCTTCTTCCTCCAGGGTTCTCTGAGCCTCATCAGCTCACCATCGGTCTCAGCTCGGTCATCTCCTTTTGCGTTCTCTCAGTCCTTGCAGCCATTTTCCTTGCCAAGAGATTTCTGTTCCTGTTGTGTCCCCGTTGTCTGTCCTGTCTTGTCTGTCCTGTGTCACGGGTGTCTGCACACATTTGTGCCGGGGCTGCTCTGCCCTGCGGCATAGCCAGCTGCGATAGGAGAAGTCCTGGGGACTTGGAATGTGTAATGCGGGGTGTAGTTGGACTGTAGGTGGGATTTGTAGATGGACACATCATATCTGGAGCTCCTCAGTTATCCTGCAACAGTTTGACTCTTGTCCTACCTTTTTTTTCAGATTCAGATGGATTAAATCTGTGCCAGAGGGCCCCGTCCCGGGTGAGGGGATTGCCCCGAGCAGGTGAGGCCCCATTTGTTTCTGCAGCAGAAGTGTGTATGGTGACTGTGTTACAGCTCTGTTCTTTGTCTTTCTTTTTAGGAAGTCAATCTGGATGCCAGCAGTCAAGGTGGGCAGGGGAGAGAAGTGGTTGTTATCGCTCAGCTCTGAAGCACAACCATTTTTCAGGAGATTCATCATGTCACAAGAGGGATCTGCCCAGTGTCAAGGATGATGTTTGAGATTGAGGCTTCAGGTGAGTTGAGGATTGTGACTGGGAGAGGGAGGGTGTTCAGGTATCCAGTTAGGAGTTCTTGGGAGGGGGTTTGCAGGCAGCAGGGTGAGAAAGGGTGTTTATTTGTTTATTTGAGGGCCCCTCCCCCCAAGGCTGTTCAGAAGCCTAGCAGAGGCATTGCCATGTCTTACAGCACACAAGGTCATCCACTGCACTCACAGGAATGCCATTTAACTTTGCCTTTCTCTTACCCAGGTGCCACTCCTAAGGAAGGCCACAGCCTTGGAATCAGGATGAAGCTGGAGCCTGAGGGAGCCAGGCACGCTCAGGAAAGGGCAAGTAGCTGCCTTGCAGGGATTTGGCCCACATAAGTCTGAACTCATACTTTGGTTTTGGTTTTCTTTATTGTAGCTGACTGGGAGGCTAACAGGCCATCACAGAGCCCTCCGAGGCAGACTCATTTCAGGTGCAGCGTGGATTCCCCTCACCAATCATCCAAAAGATAAGTTTGGGGCCATGGCCTGGCGATGGGAGTGTAGCAGGTTGGGAGTTCTTGGGGCAGAGTTAAAAACCAGCAGAGGGAAAAGCATTCTTCTCCAAGGGCCTGTTAGGACAGGTAAAGGGAGAGGCTCTTCTTTTGATGGCAGCTTTCAGGCGGGCAGTGCAGAACAGCTCCGGTCTGTGTCCTGTTGTCTGGTGTGCTGTGTTCCCTAGTGTGTCTTTGGGGTCCCTTTTGCCCTCTTCCCTCGATGCCCTCACCACAAGCATGATGTGTTGTGTTTGGTGTCCCCCTGTTTGTCACGTTCTGTGTCACTGGTGTTTGCAGGTATTTGTGCCGGAGCTGTTCTGCCCTGCTGCATGGCGTGCTTCAGTAGGACAAACCCTGGGGAGTTGGAATTTGTGATGTGGGCTGTACTTGGGCTCTAGGTGCTATTCCTAGGTTTACATAAGGTGTTTCCAGCTTGAAAGTTAAAGTTATTGTGGAGGTGTGTGACATATGTTCTAACTTTCTTTCAGGTGTGGATGCATTGCATCCATGGCAGAGGGTCAGGGTTAGGAGGTGCTGGGCATTCCTAGGAGCATAGTGAGTAGCAGAGTGGTGGGGTTTTGGCCGATGCGGTGCCAAGGTCAGGCACTGATGTTTGGTTCTCTTTAATCTAGCTGTCTGAGGGACACCAGCCCGGTGCCAGCAGGACCTTCCCAGGTGACGAGGTGGCCTTTCTTTGCACCTGACACAGGCATCCCCTGATGTCTGAGAGATAAGCAGAGGGCTGCAACCCTCAGAGGGGATGAACGTGGGGTGCTTTTTCAGGACTCCCTGAGGTGGGGGTCTGAGTTGGCTCTGGCAATGAGGTTAGCCAAGATGTTGCCCCTTAGGCCCCATAAAAGCAAAGTCTCCCTTTTGGTCACAGTGCTGAGGTGCGCAGCAGGGCAGAGCAGTCCTGGTGTGTCTTGTGTCACTTGTGTATTGTGTGTTTTCCTGGATATCTCATGTCTCTCATCTTAGCCCTGTGAGGGGCCTCTCAGAAACCTTTCCTAGCATCCGTGATCTCAGCGTTCCTCGCCCTGGCACCCATGCCATAGATCTTTTGACTGGGGAGCTCACACAGGCATCAGAAATGCATCTCGCTTTAGAAGCGTCCACTCCAATGTCTTGTCATGTCTTGTTCTGAGCTGTACGGACAGCCATGCTGCGCAATGATCCATTATAGCAGAGTAGGACTTGTAAGGATGTGAGGTTAGGGAGAGGATTCTGACTGTAGGATTCTCGGGCATCCATCTTTGCAGTTTTTGGAATAAATCATTCTGTTTGCATCTTCTTCCTCCAGGGTTCTCTGAGCCTCATCAGCTCGCCATCAGTTTCAACTCTTCTTCTTTTGCATTCTCTCAGTCCTTGCAGCCATTTTCCTTGATAAGAGATTTCCGTTCCTGTTGTGTCCCCAGTGTTTGTCACGTCTTGTCTGTCCTGTGTCACGGGTGTCTGCACACATTTGTGCTGGAGCTGCTGTTCTGCCCTGCTGCATATCCTGGTGCAATATGAGAAGTCTCAGGGACTTGGAATTTGTAATGTGTAGTTGGATTCTAGATGGGATTTGTAGATGGACACAGGATACGTGGAGCCCATAAGTTATCCTGCAGCCCTTTCACTTTCATCCTAACTTTCTTTTAGTTGCAGAAGGATAAATCCAGGGCAGAGCCCCCCATTCTGGGTGAGGGGATTCACCTGTGAAGGTCAGTCACTGTTTGTCTCTACAGAGGAAGCATAAATTGTGGCTGCTGCAGCTCTGCTCTTTGTCTTTATTTTTAGGAAGTCAAGGCAGAGAGCAGCTGTCAAGGCTGAGTGGGCAAGGTGAGCATTGAGTAGGGTACCGAAACAGTTGTTATTGCTGAGGTCTCAGTTTCTGGTGCAGCTCTAGGTATGTATTATTCCTCTTTTTATTTTAGATGGACTGCTTGCCATCTATCCTAGCCCAGCATGCCCATGCCAGGTGGGTTCAAGCTTAAGGTATCAGTACGGCATACTTGTCAGGGTTGGGAGGTTGTGTTTTCACAGTATCTCAGCATGCTTTTCTGCTTTGTTTCTTTGCAGGTGCTGTTGCTGCCCTAGGCATGCCGGGGAAGAGAGGAGGGCAGGTGACTCGGAGTTTAGACGGGCTGATTCCTAGGTGAGCGTTATGCAGCAGCATGCTAAGTGTGTACATTTTCTTTTTGCAGGTATCTTCCGGGCGGCCTCTGGAGTCAAATCAAGACTTGAGGTGAGCTGGGGCAGGGGTGCGAAGGAGTCCCGGGGATTACTGTTTTTGAGGGCAATAGTCACCTTTTCTGTTTTGCCTTAGGTACCCTGGGCAGGCTTGTAGCCACAGCTTGGAAGCGGCAGCACCGAAGCGCACACATTGAGAACGTCTCAACGTCCACGTCCGACCGAGGATGGATTTTGTCTGCTTGTCTTCCAAAAGCTAAGTGTCGGGGCCAGTGGTTGGGAGAAGGGGAAAAGCCTTTACTATCACAGGAGGCAATCTGATGTCAGCTTAGCGGAGAGGTCTGTAGTGGGACAGGCTCCCTGGAAGTAAAGGGAGAGGGTTTCTCCTCAGCCTCACCAGAGCCTTTGCCGGGCACGGCAGTTCCTACCCATCTCCACATTCTCGTGAACTTTGCGTCATCTGCCTTCCTCGACTTGAAGTTGTCACGGCTCTTTCCCCCGTGGAGCTTGCCTTCAGGTCCGGAGCTGTAGCCGCAGTCACCTGGCAGTCCGCTTCCTTCTCTAGGCTTGCTGAGCCTCTCGAGCATCCTCCTAACTGCTTTGGCCCTAACTTCCTTTAATGAGTTGCATTTAATCATCACGTGCTGTTGTCATAGGGCTTCCTTTCCCTTGGCCTCTGGCTCGTCTTGTGCTAGGACTCTCGGGTCCCTAAAGGGAAAGTGCCAAGCAGTTGCAACTTGTCTCTGTGTTATGTCATCTGTGTCTATGTTATGGTGTGTGTGTCCATTGTCTTCCACGGCATAGGCCTTTGTTACATCTCAATGCTTTATCGGCTCTCTTCTGTGCCATGTTCTACTCACATTCCTTGCCGGATATCCCTTATTCCAGCATCTTTACATTTTTACTCTTTGAGACAGGAATGTCTCACAGGGACAAGATGTTCTCATCCAATCTTCCTTCTCACTATCAGCTTTGGTAGTGCTTTTTTTTCCATTTTCTTGGACTTCTAGAGGGAGCATCTTACACCCTCCTCACGTGACTGCAGTAGTTCTATAGGTTCCATCTTCTCAAAGGGTACAGGGCTCAATAAGTAATCTTCCAGAGAGTTTTCTTAAGTCGTGGTTTATATTGTATGTTCCTATGTTGGCTTATATTGTATGTACTTACATACAGTATAAGTACGTACAGTATAAGCCAGCATAGGTACATGCAATGTAAGTGCATCGCCTTATATTGTCTGTACTTACACTCTGTGTACACTAGCACTGTATGCGTCAGCTTATATTGTGTGTAGACTGTACCACTTATGATCGGAGCTGCCCTGCCCTATAGTCCCAGTTAGGTAGAACAGTTATAACAACTTTACTGTTCATCTGTCTTTTGTGGGATTTTGGGTAGAAAATTCATCAGTCCAGAGTGGGGACAAGTCCTAGCTGTCAGATAGCCACTTGTTGACCCTTCCTGTTGTCTCACAGGTCGCCGAGGCTGCTGCTTTCCCCAGGATCTGCCATTTAGCTCAAGGAGCGGCAGCCAGAGATGTGTCAAAGCACCTTCTTCAGCATCTCAGGGAAGGGCCACAGTGAGCGTGTAAGAAGGAGTGTGTGTGAGAGCACGTGGCTGTGTCTGTCTGCTCGTCTCTGCGTGTGTGAGCGCATGCTGACTGGATTTAACCTTGTGTATATGACTTTTGCTTTTCAGGTTTTGCAACTCATTGTTAAATTGAGAATAAAAAATCCCCAGCTGCCTTCCACCCTGGCTGTTTTTTTTTTTTTGGTCCCGGCCAAGTAAAAACCCAGAAAAATACTCCAAGATAGGCTAGAAAAGGCCCAAAAAACCCAGTAAAAAAACCCAAGATGGGCAAGAAAAACCCAGAAAAAAGCAGAAAAAACCCCAAAATGGGCAACAAAGAAACCCCACAAAAATCCAGGAAAAAAACTGCAAGATGGGGAAGAAAAAAATCAAGAAAAAACCCAGAACAATCCCAGGGAAAAAATCTCAAGAGGGGCAAGAGCAAACCCGGGAAAAAAAGCTAAAAACCCCAAGATGGGCAAGAAAAAACCAGGAAAAAAAACCAAGATGGGCAAGAAAAGCCCAGAAAAAACCCAGAAAAAAAAAAAAAACCAGGAAAAAGAAACCGGAAGAACCCCCAAGGTGGACAAGGAAAACCCACAAAAAACCAAGGAAAAAAACCAAACATGGGCGAGAATACCCAGAAAAAAACCCCAAGATGGACCAGAAAAAACGCAGGAAAAACCAGGAAAAACGAGGAAAAATAAACCAGGAAAAAAAAACGGAAAAAAAATCCCAAGATGGGCAGGGAAAAACCCAGAAAAAAACCAAGAACAGAAACCCCAGACTGGCAGGAAAAAAACGCAAAAAAAAAAAAACCAAGACGGGCAAGGAGAAGATCCTCAAAAAACCCAGAAAAATCACAGAAAATCCCCCCAAGATGGGCAAGAAAAAAAGCCAGATGGACCAGAAAAAAACCTGAAAAAACCAAGAAAAAAAAAAAAAAAGGAAAAAAAAAAAAGGGAAAAAAACCACCAAGATGGGCAAGAAAAAACCCAGAAAAAAGCCCAGAAAAAAAATTCAAGATAGGCAAGAATAAACCTGGAAAAAACCCCGCAAGACTGGCAAAAAAAACCCAGGAAAAACTCCAAACTGGGCAAGAAAAAAAACTGTCGTAAAAGGTGCCGTAAAGCGCGACTGTCGTAAAAGGTGCCGTAAAGCGCGACTGTCGTAAAGACTGCCGTAAAGCGCGACTGTCGTAAAAGGTGCTGTAAAGCGCGACTGTCGTAAAAGGTGCCGTAAAGCGCGACTGTCGTAAAGACTGCCGTAAAGCGCGACTGTCGTAAAAGGTGCCGTAAAGCGCGACTGTCGTAAAAGGTGCCGTAAAGCGCGACTGTCGTAAAGACTGCCGTAAAGCGCGACTGTCGTAAAAGGTGCCGTAAAGCGCGACTGTCGTAAAAGGTGCCGTAAAGCGCGACTGTCGTAAAGACTGCCGTAAAGCGCGACTGTCGTAAAAGGTGCCGTAAAGCGCGACTGTCGTAAAAGGTGCCGTAAAGCGCGACTGTCGTAAAGACTGCCGTAAAGCGCGACTGTCGTAAAGACTGCCGTAAAGCGCGACTGTCGTAAAGACTGCCGTAAAGCGCGACTGTCGTAAAAGGTGCCGTAAAGCGCGACTGTCGTAAAAGGTGCCGTAAAGCGCGACTGTCGTAAAAGGTGCCGTAAAGCGCGACTGTCGTAAAGACTGCCGTAAAGCGCGACTGTCGTAAAAGGTGCCGTAAAGCGCGACTGTCGTAAAGACTGCCGTAAAGCGCGACTGTCGTAAAAGGTGCCGTAAAGCGCGACTGTCGTAAAGACTGACGTAAAGCGCGACTGTCGTAAAAGGTGCCGTAAAGCGCGACTGTCGTAAAGACTGCCGTAAAGCGCGACTGTCGTAAAAGGTGCCGTAAAGCGCGACTGTCGTAAAGACTGCCGTAAAGCGCGACTGTCGTAAAAGGTGCCGTAAAGCGCGACTGTCGTAAAGACTGACGTAAAGCGCGACTGTCGTAAAAGGTGCCGTAAAGCGCGACTGTCGTAAAAGGTGCCGTAAAGCGCGACTGTCGTAAAGACTGCCGTAAAGCGCGACTGTCGTAAAAGGTGCCGTAAAGCGCGACTGTCGTAAAAGGTGCCGTAAAGCGCGACTGTCGTAAAGACTGCCGTAAAGCGCGACTGTCGTAAAAGGTGCCGTAAAGCGCGACTGTCGTAAAGACTGCCGTAAAGCGCGACTGTCGTAAAAGGTGCCGTAAAGCGCGACTGTCGTAAAAGGTGCCGTAAAGCGCGACTGTCGTAAAAGGTGCCGTAAAGCGCGACTGTCGTAAAAGGTGCCGTAAAGCGCGACTGTCGTAAAAGGTGCCGTAAAGCGCGACTGTCGTAAAAGGTGCCGTAAAGCGCGACTGTCGTAAAGACTGCCGTAAAGCGCGACTGTCGTAAAAGGTGCCGTAAAGCGCGACTGTCGTAAAGACTGCCGTAAAGCGCGACTGTCGTAAAAGGTGCCGTAAAGCGCGACTGTCGTAAAAGGTGTCGTAAAGCGTTACTGTGCCAATTGTTCCGAAGAGCCGAACTTAAATGAGTTTAGACCAAGAGCCAAACCAAGCTGAACCAAGCCGAGTTTCATTAAACAGAACTGAACGTCGCCGCATCACTGTGCCTGCAGTGCGCCTGTGCAGATGGCAGGGGGCGCTGTGCCTGCAGCGCGCCGGTGCACACAGCAGGGAGCGCTGTATAAAGTAAGTATGAAATATCAACTATCTATAAGAAGGAATAAACGCTCTATGTCACGTGCAGCAGTAGAAAATTTCAGGTTCCCAGGAAAGAAATAGTTTTCTTTAAATCATTTTCATTTTGGAGTTTTTTTAATCCCAGATAGCCTGAAAGTTTCTACTGCTGCTTTTTTATTCTAAAGCTAGAAATGAAAACCAAGATTAGAAATACAGGGAAAGAAAGAAAGAAAGGAAGAGAAAGAAAAATGAAAATAAGGAAAGGAACTGAAAGGAAGAAAGAAGGAAGGAAGGAGGACAGACAAAAAAAACCAAAAACAAGGAGGGCAAGGAGAAACCTAGGGGGAAAAAAAAGAAAAGAAAAAAAAAACCAACAAAAAACAAACCCACAGAAGAAAACCAAGATGGGCAAGAAAAATCCCTGAAAACAGACCAGAGAAAAACCCCAAGATGGGCAAGAAACAAAATCACAACAAAAAACCAAGATGGGGAAGAAAAAAAAAAAAAAAACCAAACTGAAAAAAAAAACCCCAAGGGGGGCAAGGAAAAACCAGAAAAAACACCAAAATGGGCAAGAAGAAACGAAGAAAAAAACCCAAGAAATGCCAGAAAAAAATCAAGGAAAAAGGGAGTAAAAGCCCCAAGAAACAAGGCAAGAAAGAGAGGCAATAAAGGGCACAAAAACTCAAGACAAAAAAAAAACAAAAACAAGACATGCCAGAAAAAGGTACGAAAATGGTTCTGCCAGGTTCGATCAAGGTGAGCGGGTTCAGATTCAGGTCCAGGAGATGAACAAGTGTCAGATTAGCTTGGGGCACTGCTGAGCAACGCAGCTGTGACAGGATTTATGTTTAAATACAGTTTAAATGAATTGGGGATTGTTTGGCTTTTATTGGGGTATGGGCTGGAGATTTCATAAAAAATATAAAACTAGAAATGCAAATACATCAGATATATGTCGATATCAATAAATATTTAATATATATTTATATAAGTAAAAGAAATATATTGTGTCAAAAGAATGTATCTATTATTATATAAAAAGGTATTCTCTCCAATATATATAATATCTATAAATATAACAAATGAAAATTACAAATATAGATGTGAATAGAATTATGACAAAATTATTTTTAAAATTTTAAATGTGTTTTAAAGAAAGGGGTGTCTTAGTTTTTTATGTCGTTAGAGGCAGGGATTTTATTTTAAATAATATAAGTACTATAGAAATGTAAATTAACATACAGAAATATATCTTTATATCTCTATATATTTATTATATAATACCAAACTATGAGTAGAAATAGAAATAGAAATCTATGTAAGTAACATGAAGAGATGCAATATATAATATAATTTTTATTATACAGTAATATAAATTCTAAATATACATGTGAATATAAATATGAAAAATATATGATGGGGGCTCGGAGCAGCCCAGGTGTGAGTGTGAGGATGATGGGGGCTGGGAGCAGCCCAGGTATGAGCTGTTAGGATGATGGGGGCTCGGAGCAGCCCAGGTGTGAGTGTGAGGATGATGAGGGGGCGGCTCCTGCCGGGGCGAGGCTGTTTTAGGGGGAGGCTTTGCCTCAGCTCCCTTTTGCATGGAGCTGCTGAGTGGAGGGGTTTATGGGCCGCTCCCGGCGCTGTCTCATGGAAAGACTGCGAGAGCTTCTCACAGGGTCGGGGGGAACACCTGGATGCTTCCCAGACCCAAGCTGCCACCTCACCTGAGACGAGCTCGTTTGAGAGTCCCAAGCAGCTCCATCAATCTGCCACAAGGAACCTGGGGGGCTGAGTTTTGCTTACCTGGGCAAAGGGTCAGCATTAGTTTTAGAGAGCCGGTGGTCCGGAGTGGCTGTCTGTGTGACTTCTGATATTCTGCCTTGCACAGGATGCCTCCTAGATGTAAGCTGCCACCTCAGCCAAATCGAGCTCATTTGAGAGTCCCAAGTACCACCAGCAATCTGCAACAAGGAACCTGGGCGGCTGAGTTTTGCTTACCTGAGAAAAGGGACAGGACTAGTGTTCAGGAGCCTGTGGCCCAGAGTGGCCAGCCGTCTGCCTGCTGAAATTCTGCATTGCGCAGTATGCCTCCCAGACCCAAGCTGCCAGCACTGGAGAGTCAGGCTGCTTTGAGGGCCCCCAAATGTGTCCAGCAATCTGCCATCAGGAACCTGAGCTGGTGAGTTACACTTACCTGTGTAAAGGGCAGCATTGGTGTTGAGGACTCAGGGGCCCTTAGTGACCGGCTGTCTGCTGAAATTCTGCATTGCGCAGGCTGCCTCTCAGAGCCAAGCTGCCACCTCAGCCGAGTCGAGTTCGTTTGAGAGTGCCAAGCGCCTCCACCAATCTGCAACTAGGAACATGGGGGGCTGAGGTTTTCTTACCTGGGTAAGGGGCAGCATTAGTTTTCAGGAACCTGCGGCCTGGAGTGGCCGGCTGCCTGCTGAAATTTCACATGGCGCAGGATTCCTTCCAGAGCCAAGCTGCCACCTCACCTGAGTCAAGCTCATTTGAGGGTCCCAAGCGCCTTGAGCAATCTGCCACCAGGAACTTGGGCTGCTGACTTTTGCTTACGTGGGGAAAGGGTCAGCCCTAATGATCAGGGGCCTGTGGTCTGAGTGGCCGGCCATCTGCCTGCTGAAGTTCTCCATTGCGCAGGATGCCTCCCGGATCCAAGCTGCCACCTCAGCTGAGTCGAGCTTGTTTGAGAGTCCCAAGCGCCTCGAGGAATATGCCACAAGGAACTTGGGCTGCTGACTTTTGCTTTCCTGGGGAAAGGGTCATCATTACTTTTCAGGAGCCTGTGGCCCGGAGTGGCTGTCTGTGTGCCTTCTGAAATTCCGCATTGCGCAGGATGCCTCCCAGACGTAAGCTGCCACCTAAGCCGAGTCGAGCTCGTTTGAGAGTCCAAGCGCCACCAGCAATCTGCAACAAGGAACCTGGGCATCTGAGTTTTGCTTATCTGAGGGAAGTGTCAGCATTACTGTTCAGGAGCCTGGGGACCAGAGTGGCCGGCTGTCTTCTGAAATTTAAGATTGTGCAGGATGCCTCCCAGACCCAAGCTTCCCCCACTGTAAAGTCAGGCTGGTTTGAGAGTCCAAAGTAACTCCAGCAATCTGCCATCAGGAACCTGAGCTGGTGAGTTACACTTCCCTGTGTAATGGGCGGCTTTGGTTTTCAGGGCCGAGGGGCCCTTAGTGGCCAGCTGGCTCTTCATATTCTGCAGTGTGCAGGATGCCTCCCCGACCCCAGCTGCCACCACCGCAAAGTCAGGCTGGTTTGAAGGTCCCAAATGGGCCCAGCAATCTGCCATCAGGAACCTGAGCTGGTGAGTTACACTTCCCTGTGTAAAGGGCGGCTTTGATTTTCAGGGCCCAGGGGCCCTTAGTGGCCGGCTGACTTCTAAAATTCCACATTGTGCAGGATGCCTCCCAGACCCAAGCTACCACCTCACCTGAGTCAAGCTCATTTGAGAGTCCCAAGCGCCTTGAGCAATCTGCCACCAGGAATTTGGACTGCTGACTTTTGCTTACGCGGGGAAAGGGTCAGCCCTAATGATCAGGGGCCTGTGGTCTGGAGTGGCCGGCCGTCTGCCTGCTGAAGTTCTCCATTGCACAGGATGCCTCCCAGACCCAAGCTGATGCCAAAGCCGAGTTGAGCTCGATTGAGAGTCCCAAGCGCCTCGAGGAATATGCCACCAGCAACTTGGGCTGCTGACTTTTGCTTACCTGGGGAAAGGGTCAGCATGACAGTTCAGGAGCCTGGGGACCAGAGGGGCCAGCTGTCTTCTGAAATTTAAGACTGCGCAGGATGCCTCCCCGACCAAAGCTGCCACCACCGCAAAGTCAGGCTGGTTTGAGGGTCCCAAGTGCCTTGAGCAATCTGCCATCAAGAACCTGAGCTGGTGAGTTACACTTCCCTGTGTAAAGGGCGGCTTTGCTTTTCAGGGCCCAGGGGCCCTTAGTGGCCGGCTGACTTCTAAAATTCACATTGCGCAGGATGCCTCCCAGACCCAAGCTGCTGCCACAGCCGAGTTGAGCTCGATTGAGAGTCCCAAGCGCCTCGAGGAATATGGCACCAGGAACTTGGGCGGCTGACTTTTGCTTACCTGGGGAAAGGGTCAGCATTAGTGTTCAGGAGCCTGGGGACCGGAGGGGCCGGCTGTCTTCTGAAATTTAGGATTGCGCAGGATGCCTCTCCGACCAAAGCTGCCACCACCGCAAAGTCAGGCTGGTTTGAGGGTCCCAGGTGCCTCCATCAATCTGCCATCAAGAACCTGAGCTGGTGAGTTACACTTCCCTGTTTAAAGGGCGGCTTTGATTTTCAGGGCCCAGGGGCCATTAGTGGCCGGCTGACTTCTGAAATTCCACATTGTGCATGATGCCTCCCAGACCCAAGCTGCCCCCACCGTAAAGTCAGGCTGGTTTGAGAGTCCCAAGTAACTCCAGCAATATGCCATCAGGAACCTGTGCTGGTGAGTTACACTTCCCTGTGTAATGGGCGGCATTTGGTCCCAGTGCCCAGGGGCCCTTAGTGGCCGGCTGGCTCTTCATATTCTGCAGTGCGCAGGATGCCTCCCCGACCCCAGCTGCCACCACCGCAAAGTCAGGCTGGTTTGAAGGTCCCAAATGGGCCCAGCAATCTGCCATCAGGAACCTGAGCTGGTGAGTTACACTTCCCTGTGTAAAGGGCGGCTTTGGTTTTCAGGGCCCAGGGGCCCTTAGTGGCCGGCTGACTTCTGAAATTCCACATTGCGCAGGATGCCGCCCAGAGCCAAGCTGCAGCCGCAGCCGAGTTGAGCTCGATTGAGAGTCCCAAGCGCCTCGAGGAATATGCCACCAGGAACTTGGGCGGCTGACTTTTGCTTACCTGGGGAAAGGGTCAGAATTACTGTTCAGGAGCCTGGGGATCGGAGGGGACGGCTGTCTTCTGAAATGTAAGATTGTGCAGGATGCCTCCCCGACCAAAGCTGCCACCACCGCAAAGTCAAGCTGGATTGAGGGTCCCAAGTGCCTCCAGCAATCTGCCATCAAGAACCTGAGCTGGTGAGTGACACTTCCCTGTGTAAAGGGCAGCTTTGGTTTTCAGGGCCCAGGGGCCCTTAGTGGCCGGCTGACTTCTGAAAATCCACATTGCGCAGGATGCCACCCAGACCCAAGCTGCCCCCACCGCAAAGTCAGGCTGGTTTGAGGGTCCCCAGTGCCTCCAGCAATCTGCCATCAAGAACCTGAGCTGGTGAGTTACACTTCCCTGTGTAAAGGGCGGCTTTGGTTTTCAGGGCCCAGGGGCCCTTAGTGGCCGGCTGACTTCTGAAATTCCACATTGCGCAGGATGCCTCCCCGACCCCAGCTGCCACCACCGCAAAGTCAGGCTGGTTTGAAGGTCCCAAATGGGCCCAGCAATCTGCCATCAAGAACCTGAGCTGGTGAGTTACACTTCCCTGTGTAAAGGGTGGCTTTGGTTTTCAGGGCCCAGGGGCCCTTAGTGGCCGGCTGACTTCTGAAATTCCACATTGCGCAGGATGCCTCCCAGACCCAAGCTGCTGCCACAGCCGAGTTGAGCTCGATTGAGAGTCCCAAGCGCCTCGAGGAATATGCCACCAGGACTTGGGCGGCTGACTTTTGTTTACCTGGGGAAAGGGTCAGCATTAGTGTTCAGGAGCCTGGGGACCGGAGGGGCCGGCTGTCTTCTGAAATTTAGGATTGCGCAGGATGCCTCCCCGACCAAATCTACCACCACCGCAAAGTCAAGCTGGTTTGAGGGTCCCAAGTGCCTCCAGCAATCTGCCATCAAGAACCTGAGCTGGTGAGTTACACTTCCCTGTGTAATGGGTGGCATTTGGTCCCAGTGCCCAGGGGCCCTTAGTGGCCGGCTGGCTCTTCATATTCTGCAGTGCGCAGGATGCCTCCCCGACCAAAGCTGCCACCACCGCAAAGTCAGGCTGGTTTGAAGGTCCCAAATGGGCCCAGCAATCTGCCATCAGGAACCTGAGCTGGTGAGTTACACTTCCCTGTGTAAAGGGCGGCTTTGCTTTTCAGGGCCCAGGGGCCCTTAGTGGCCGGCTGACTTCTAAAATTCCACATTGTGCAGGATGCCTCCCAGACCCAAGCTGCCACCTCACCTGAGTCAAGCTCATTTGAGAGTCCCAAGCCCCTTGAGCAATCTGCCACCAGGAACTTGGGCTGCTGACTTTTGCTTACCTGGGGAAAGGGTCAGCATGACTGTTCAGGAGCCTGGGGACCGGAGGGGCCGGCTGTCCTCTGAACTTCCACATTGTGCAGGATGCCTCCCCGACCCCAGCGCCACCACCGCAAAGTCAGGCTGGTTTGAAGGTCCCAAATGGGCCCAGCAATCTGCCATCAGGAACCTGAGCTGGTGAGTTACACTTCCCTGTGTAAAGGGCAGCTTTGGTTTTCAGGTCCCAGGGGCCCTTAGTGGCCGGCTGGCTCTTCATATTCTGCAGTGCGCAGGATGCCTCCCCGACCCCAGGTGCCACCACCGCAAAGTCAGGCTGGTTTGAAGGTCCCAAATGGGCCCAGCAATCTGCCATCAGGAACCTGTGCTGGTGAGTTACACTTCCCGGGGTAAAGGGCGGCTTTGTTTTTCAGGGCCCAGGGGCCCTTAGTGGCCGGCTGACTTCTGAAATTCCACATTGCGCAGGATGCCTCCCAGACCCAAGCTGCTGCCACAGCCGAGTTGAGCTCGATTGAGAGTCCAAGCGCCTCGAGGAATATGCCACCAGGAACTTGGGCTGCTGACTTTTGCTTACGTGGGGAAAGGGTCAGCATGACTGTTCAGGAACCTGGGGACCGGAGGGACCGGCTGCCTTCTGAAATTTAGGATTGCGCAGGATGCCTCCCGAACCCAAGCTGCCCCCACCGTAAAGTCAAGCTGGTTTGAGGGTCCAAAGTGCCTCCAGCAATCTGCCATCAAGAACCTGAGCTGGTGAGTTACACTTCCCTGTGTAATGGGTGGCATTTGGTCCCAGTGCCCAGGGGCCCTTAGTGGCCGGCTGGCTCTTCATATTCTGCAGTGCGCAGGATGCCTCCCCGACCAAAGCTGCCACCACCGCAAAGTCAGGCTGGTTTGAAGGTCCCAAATGGGCCCAGCAATCTGCCATCAGGAACCTGAGCTGGTGAGTTACACTTCCCTGTGTAAAGGGCGGCTTTGTTTTTCAGGGCCCAGGGGCCCTTAGTGGCCGGCTGACTTCTGAAATTCCACATTGCGCAGGATGCCTCCCAGACCCAAGCTGCTGCCACAGCCGAGTTGAGCTCGATTGAGAGTCCAAGCGCCTCGAGGAATATGCCACCAGGAACTTGGGCTGCTGACTTTTGCTTACGTGGGGAAAGGGTCAGCATGACTGTTCAGGAACCTGGGGACCGGAGGGGCCGGCTGTCTTCTGAAATTTAGGATTGCGCAGGATGCCTCCCCGACCAAATCTACCACCACCGCAAAGTCAAGCTGGTTTGAGGGTCCCAAGTGCCTCCAGCAATCTGCCATCAAGAACCTGAGCTGGTGAGTTACACTTCCCTGTGTAATGGGTGGCATTTGGTCCCAGTGCCCAGGGGCCCTTAGTGGCCGGCTGGCTCTTCATATTCTGCAGTGCGCAGGATGCCTCCCCGACCAAAGCTGCCACCACCGCAAAGTCAGGCTGGTTTGAAGGTCCCAAATGGGCCCAGCAATCTGCCATCAGGAACCTGAGCTGGTGAGTTACACTTCCCTGTGTAAAGGGCGGCTTTGCTTTTCAGGGCCCAGGGGCCCTTAGTGGCCGGCTGACTTCTAAAATTCCACATTGTGCAGGATGCCTCCCAGACCCAAGCTGCCACCTCACCTGAGTCAAGCTCATTTGAGAGTCCCAAGCCCCTTGAGCAATCTGCCACCAGGAACTTGGGCTGCTGACTTTTGCTTACCTGGGGAAAGGGTCAGCATGACTGTTCAGGAGCCTGGGGACCGGAGGGGCCGGCTGTCCTCTGAACTTCCACATTGTGCAGGATGCCTCCCCGACCCCAGCGCCACCACCGCAAAGTCAGGCTGGTTTGAAGGTCCCAAATGGGCCCAGCAATCTGCCATCAGGAACCTGAGCTGGTGAGTTACACTTCCCTGTGTAAAGGGCAGCTTTGGTTTTCAGGTCCCAGGGGCCCTTAGTGGCCGGCTGGCTCTTCATATTCTGCAGTGCGCAGGATGCCTCCCCGACCCCAGGTGCCACCACCGCAAAGTCAGGCTGGTTTGAAGGTCCCAAATGGGCCCAGCAATCTGCCATCAGGAACCTGTGCTGGTGAGTTACACTTCCCGGGGTAAAGGGCGGCTTTGTTTTTCAGGGCCCAGGGGCCCTTAGTGGCCGGCTGACTTCTGAAATTCCACATTGCGCAGGATGCCTCCCAGACCCAAGCTGCTGCCACAGCCGAGTTGAGCTCGATTGAGAGTCCAAGCGCCTCGAGGAATATGCCACCAGGAACTTGGGCTGCTGACTTTTGCTTACGTGGGGAAAGGGTCAGCATGACTGTTCAGGAGCCTGGGGACCGGAGGGGCCGGCTGTCCTCTGAACTTCCACATTGTGCAGGATGCCTCCCCGACCCCAGCGCCACCACCGCAAAGTCAGGCTGGTTTGAAGGTCCCAAATGGGCCCAGCAATCTGCCATCAGGAACCTGAGCTGGTGAGTTACACTTCCCTGTGTAAAGGGCAGCTTTGGTTTTCAGGTCCCAGGGGCCCTTAGTGGCCGGCTGGCTCTTCATATTCTGCAGTGCGCAGGATGCCTCCCCGACCCCAGGTGCCACCACCGCAAAGTCAGGCTGGTTTGAAGGTCCCAAATGGGCCCAGAAATCTGCCATCAGGAACCTGAGCTGGTGAGTTACACTTCCCTGTGTAAAGGGCGGCTTTGCTTTTCAGGGCCCAGGGGCCCTTAGTGGCCGGCTGACTTCTGAAATTCCACATTGTGCAGGATGCCTCCCCGACCCAAGCTGCCCCCACCGTAAAGTCAGGCTGGTTTGAGAGTCCCAAGTAAGTCCAGCAATCTGCCATCAAGAACCTGAGCTGGTGAGTTACACTTCCCTGTGTAATGGGCGGCATTTGGTTCCAGTGCCCAGGGGCCCTTAGTGGCCGGCTGGCTCTTCATATTCTGCAGTGCGCAGGATGCCTCCCTGACCCCAGCTGCCACCATGGCAAAGTCAGGCTGGTGTGAAGGTCCCAAATGGGCCCAGCAATCTGCCATCAGGAACCTGAGCTGGTGAGTTACACTTCCCTGTGTAAAGGGCGGCTTTGGTTTTCAGGGCCCAGGGGCCCTTAGTGGCCGGCTGACTTCTGAAATTCCACATTGCGCAGGATGCCTCCCAGACCCAAGCTGCTGCCACAGCCGAGTTGAGCTCGATTGAGAGTCCCAAGCGCCTCCACCAATCTGCAACAAGGAACCTGGGGGTTGAGTTTTGCTCACCTGGGTAAAGGGTCAGCATGTGTCTTCAGGAGGCTGGGGACAGGAGTGGCCGGATGTCTGCTGAAATTTCACATTGCACAGGATGCTTCCCAGACCCAAGCTGCCACCACCTAAAAGTCAGGCTGGTTTGAGGGTCCCAAATGGCTCCACCAATCTGACATCAGGAACCGGAGCTGGTGAGTTCCACTTCCCTGTGTAAAGGGCATTATTGGTATACAGGGCCCAGGGGACTTTAGTGGCCGGTTGCATTCTGAAATTCTGCAATGCGCAGGATCCCTCCCAGACCCAGGCTGCCACCTCACCTGAGTCGAACTTGTTTGAGACTCCCAAGCTCCTACAGCAATATGCCATCAGGAACCTGGGCTGCTGAGTTTTCTTCTTCTGGGAAAGGGCTGGCAGTGGTGTTCCGGAGGTCTTGCCTGGAGTGGCTGTCTGCCTGCTGAAATTCCGCATTGCGCAGGATGCCTGCCGGACCAAGGTGCCTCCACCGCAGAGTCAGGCTGGTTTGAGGGTCCCAAATGGCCCCAGAAATCTGCCATCAAGAACCTGAGCTGGTGAGTTACACTTCCCTGTGTAAAGGGCAGCATCTTTTTTCAGGGCCCAGGGGCCCTTAGTGACCTGCTGTGTGCTGAATTTCTGCATTACGCAGGATGCCACCCTGACCCAAGCTGCCATCGCTGCAGAGTGAGGAGGCTTTGAGGCTCCCAAATGGCTTCAGCAATCTTCCATCAGGAACTTGGGGTGCTGAGTTTTCTTCTTCTGGGACAGGGCTGGCATTTGTGTTCAGGAGGCCCTGACTGGATTGGCTGGCTGCCTGCTGATATTTCTGCTTTGCCAAACGTGCCTCCCAGACCGAAGCCGGCACCAGTTCCAACTCCAGCTGCTTTGTCCTCGGCACGTGTCTCCTGCCATCTGCCATCAGGAACCCAGGTGGCTGGGTTACATTTCCCTGCGTAATGGGCGGCATTTTTGTCCAGTGCCCAGGGGCCCTTAGCGGCCGGCCGCCTGGTGAAATTCCACATTGGGCAGGATGCCTCCCGCACCCCAGCTGCCACCACCGCAAAGTCAACCTGGTTTGGGAGTCTCAAGTGGCTCCAGCAATCTTCCTTCAGAAACCTGAGCTGCTGAGTTACACTTCTCTGTGTAATGGGCAGCATTGGTGTCCCGGGCCCTTAGTGGCCCGTAGTGGCCTGCTGTGTCCTGAAATTCTGCATTGGTCTGGATGCGTCCCAGCCCCAAGCTGCCACCTGTGCCTAGTTGATCTTTTTGAGAGTCCCAAGCGCCTCGAACAATATGCCACCAGGAACTTGGGTGGCTGAGTTTTCCTTACCTGGGAAAAGGGACAGGACTAATTTTAAGGATCCCGTGGCCCGGAGCAGCCGGCTGTCTGCCTGCTGAAGTTCTGCATCGCTCAGGATGCCTCCCCGACCAAAGCTGCCACCTCACTCGCGTCGAGCTCATTTGAGAGTCCCAAGTGCCTCCACTAATCTGCAACAAGGAACCTGGGGGGCTGAGTTTTGCTTACCTGGGAAAAGGGACAGCACTAGTGTTTAGGAGCCTCTGGTCCAGAGGGGCCGGCTGTCTGCCATCTGAAATTCTGCATCGCACAGTATGCCTCCCAGACCCTAGCTGCCTGCACCGCAAAGTCAGGCTGGTTTGAAGGTTCAGAATGTCCCCAGCAATCTTCCATGAAGAACCCGAGCTGGTGAGTTACACTTACCTGGGGTAACGGGTGGCATTTGTGTCCAGGGCGCAGGGGCCCTTTGTGGACGGCTGTCTGGTGAAATTCTGTATCGCGCAGGATCCCTCCCGGACCCAAGCTGCCACCGCCGCCTAGTCAGGCTGGTTTCAGGGTCCCAAATAGCTCCAGCAATATTCCATCAGGAACCTGGGCTGCTGAGTTTTCTTCTTCTGGGACAGGGCTGGCGTTGTTCAGGAGGCCTTGCCTCGAGCGGCTGACTGCCTGCTGAAATCCTGCATTGCCAAATGTGCCTCCCAGACCCAAGCCGGCACCAGTTCCAAGTCCAGCTCCTTTTCCCTCGGCACGTGTCTCCTGCCATCTGCCATCAGGAACCCGGGTGGCTGAGTAATGCTTCCCTGAGAAATGGGCTGGCGTTCCTGTTCAGGGGCCGGGGGCCCTTAGTGGACGGCTAGCTCCTGAAATTCCGCATTGCGCAGGATGCCTCCCAGATCCAAGTTGCCATAGGTGCCGAGTCGAGACGGTTTGAGACTCCCAAGCGCCTCCAGCAATTTGAAATCAGGAACCCGGGTTGCTCGGTTTTCTTTACCTGGGAAAAGGGTCAGCATTAGTGTTCAGGGGCGTTTGGCCCGGAGTGGCCGGCTGTTTGCCTTCTGAACTTCTGCATTTCCCAATCTGCCTCCCAGACCCAGTTGGCCCCTGTCCCAATACCAGCTGCTTTGGCCTCGGCACGTGTCTCCTATCTCCCATCAGGAACCTGGCAGCTGAGTCACGCTTACCTGAGAAAAGGGCTGGTGTTCACATTCAGGGCCCAGGGGCCCTTCGTGGCCATCAGCCGGCTAAAATTCTGCATTGCGCAGGATGGCTCCCAGACCCAAGCTGCCACCACCGTACAGTCAGTCTCGTTTGAGGGTCCCAAATGGCTCCAGCAATATTCCATCAGGAACCTGGGATGCTGAGTTGTCTTCTTCTGGGAAAGGGCCGGCATTGGTGTTCAGGAGGCCTTGCCCGGAGTTGCTGGCTGCCTGCTGAAATTTCTGTATTGCCAAATATGCCTCTTCGAGCCAAGGTGGCACGAGTTCCAACTCCAGCTGCTTTTTCCTCAGCACGCGTCTCCTGCCGTCTGCCATCAGGAACCTCGGCCGGTGAGTTACACTTCCCTGTGTAAAGGGCTGCCTATTGCGTTCAGGTCCTAGGGGCCGTCCGCCTACCGACCTTTTGCCTTGCGCAGGTGCCCCCTAGACCTCAGGTGGAATCAGTTCCAACTCTAGCTGCTTTCACAGCACTAAGTGGCTTCTGTAATCTGCCATCTGGAACGTGATCCGGTGAGTGTGGATCAATAGGGGAAAAGGCCGGTCTCCGTGTTGAGGGGCCAGTTGTCCGGAGAGGCCCATCGCCTGCTGAACTTCTGCATTGCAGAGATTGCCTCCCGGACTCTAGCCGCCACCACTGCAAAGTCAGGCTACTTTGACAGCGCCCAGCGTCTCCCGGAGTCTGCCATCAGGACCCTGCACCGTTGAGCATCGTTTCCCAGGGCAACGGGTCAGCATTTTTTTTCAGGCGCCTCAGGCCCAGCGTGTTCCGCTGCCCGTTGAAATTCCCTATTGCACAGGATGCTTCAAGGTCGTAAGCTGGCACAACTAGCAGGTCAGGCTGGTTTGAGCGTCTTAAGGCGCTCCCGCAATCTGCCATCGGGAACGTAGTCTGTTGCATTTTCTTTCCAGGGAAAAGACCTTGCTTTGGTGTTTGGGTGCCCGCGGCCTGGAGCGGCTGTTCGGCTCCTAAAATTCCGCATTGCGCCAGATGCCTCGCAGACCCAAGCCGGCAGCAGGGAACACTCAGGCTGCATTAACAATAACAAGCGCCTCCTGCAAAGGGACACCAGGAACCCGGAACGGTTAGTTTTGTTTACCTAGGAAACGGGGTGGCATTTTTGGTAAGGACTCAACCGCCACGAGTGCCCAGCCGGCTCCTCATATTTTGCATGGCACAGGATGCCTCTCAAGCCCACACCGGCACCTCTGCAAAATCAGGCCGCGTAGTCAGTCCCAAGCGCCTCCTCTGAACCAACCCGGGCAGGTGAGTTTCGTTTGCCAGGGGAAAGGGCCGGTGTTTGCGTTCACGGGCCTGTAGCCCGGAGCGGTGCGGTGTCTGCCGAAATTCTATTTTGTGAAGTATGCCTTCCAGATTCCAGCTGGCACCAGGGACACCTCAAGGTACTTTGGTAG
Organism: Melospiza melodia melodia; assembly: GCF_035770615.1. Taxonomy (NCBI): domain Eukaryota; kingdom Metazoa; phylum Chordata; class Aves; order Passeriformes; family Passerellidae; genus Melospiza; species Melospiza melodia. Next base: position 76,620 of record NW_026948589.1, read on the forward strand.
TGCCAAGTGCCTGTTGCAAATTGCCATCTTGAACCTGAGTTAGTTAGCTGTCATTGCTAGGGAAAAGGGCCAGCACTGTTGTTCAGAGGTCTACGGACCAGAGCGGCCGGCCGCTTGCTGAAAAACGTGCCTCGCGCCAGACGTCTCACAGACACAAGCCGTCACCACCCCAAAGTCAGGTGGCTTTGTGAGTCTTAAGTGCCTCCTGCAAACCTTCCCCAGCTGTCCCTCGTTGTTAAGGGTTTTGATTGACAGAAAAAATTCTGTTTTTTCATTGCTTGAGGGATTTAAATTGAGGAGAACCCTTCGTTTCACAATATTTTTGGAGAACGAATTATAGGGTAGAATCAGTTTATTTGTCATGTTATCAGTTTCAGTGGACCTAACTGCCCCGCTGTCTAACTTTTATGGCTTCACTTGAAGGAAGCTGTGTCTTTTTCAGCATTTTTAGGATTTAAGTATTCATTTCTGGCCACTTTTTTTCCGTGCCTTTGGAGCAGGTATCTTAGAGAAGAGCGAGCCCGGCGTGTACTGAACACATAAGCCACCCAGGAGGTTTTTTTTTTCTCATTTTTATTTCTAATGCAGTTAGGCCTAATTAGGAGTCCCAATGAGACTTAGACTATTTATGTCATTATCATTTTTCTCCACCCTACTTTGTCCTACATGATGTTCTACTTAGCAATTACCAAAGACTAATTATGTAAGGCAGCAGCATATCACCCAATGTATCTATCTATGTAACCTTAAGAAAAAGTTTGAGGTCTTACCAGTTTTTTGTTCTTCTGCTGCAAGTAGTCGCTGTGAAAATAGAAAGCACTGTTTTTTCTATGAAGAGCTTTCTTCTTTAACAAGCCTTTTGCTCCTCTTGAATCTGAGTCAGAGGAGCCAAACTGCTGCAACTCTTCTGAGGGCTTTTATACCCGGTGGGATTAGTCCCCTCCCTTTTCCAGGGCATCATGGGAACAGGAGGCGGGCACTATCAGGGGTATATTAACCCCAGCCTTGGCTGGGGGCCTTCATTCCCTCCCTGGGAACTGCTGGGGTAAGAGCTCTCCTCTCATTTCAGTGAAGAGTCTCTTTTAGCTTATCTCAGCTCATTTTCAGCAGGTGTTTCTGGGCCTTTAGACAAAGTAACAGAGGCTTGGGAAATACAGTGAAGAAAACGCCATGGAATACAAGGGAGTATTTAGGTTTGTGGTTTTGAGTTTTGTGTTTAGGGGGGGTAAAGTACGTTTGTAGTTTCTGGTTTTGTTCTTGTCTTTGTTTTTTTTTTTTTTTTTTTTTTTTTTTTTTTTTTTTCTTCCATTGTTTTTAGTAGGAGGGCAGCTTTCACAGATTCTAGGGTGTGTCAACTCCAGTACATTTTTCAGCAGATTAATCATGTCATAAGAGGGATCGTCCCTGTGTCCAAGAAGATGCCTGCGATTGGGGCTTCAGGGGATTTGAGAATTGAGAGTAGGTGAAGTGAGGGTGAGCAGGTATCCAGTTGGGAGTTCTTGGGGGGGGTGTTTGTAGGCAGCAGGGTGTGAAAGGGTGTTTATTTGAGGGCTCCCCCACCCAAGGTTTTCAGATGCATAGCAGGGGCATTTTCACGTCTTTCTCACACAAGTTCATCCACTGCAGTCACAGGAATGCCATTCGACATTCCCTTTGTTTAACCCAGTTGCCATTCTGAATAAAGGCCGCAGCCTTGGAGTAAGGATGAAGCTGGAGCCTGAGGGAGCCAGGCCCACTCAGGAGAGGGCAAGTAGCTGCCTTGCTGGGATTTGGCCCACATAACTCTGGACTCACACTTTGGTTTTGGTTTTCTTTATTGTAGCTGACCAAGAGGCACGCAGGCCATTACGAGGCCCTCGGAGGCAGACTTATTTCAGGTGCAACATGGATTCCCATCACCCATCATTGAAAAGATAAGTCGGGGGCCACGGCCTGGAGATGGGAGAGTAGCAGATTTGGAGTTCTTGGGCCAGATTTAAAAATGAGCAGAGGGAAAGGCAATGTTGTCCAAGGGCCTCTTAGGACAGCTAAAGGGAGAGGCTCTACTTTTGATGGCAGCTTTCAGGCGGGCAGCGCAGAACAGCTCCGGTCTGCGTCATGTTGTCCACTGTGCCGTGTTTCCTAGTGTGTCTTTGGCATGCCTTTTGCCTTCTCCCCTTAGAGGCCCTCACCACAAGCATGATGTCTCGTGTTTCTCGTTCCCCTGTTTGTCACGTTCCGTGTCACGAGTGTCTGCACATATTTGTGCCGGAGCTGTTCTGCCCTGCCGTGTAGCCTGCTGCAATAGGACAAGCCCTGGGGAGTTGGAATTTGTAATGTGGGATGTACTTGAGCTCTAGATGCTCTTCCTAGATTGACATAAGGTGTTTGCAGCTTTTGAGTTATCCTGGTGGTGTTTGACATATGTTCTAACTTTCTTTCAGGTGCAGATGCGTTCCAGGTGTGGCAGAGGGTCAGGGTTAGGAGGTGCCGGGCCTTCTTAGGAGCGCGGTGAGTAGCAGAGCGGTGGGGTTTTGGCCGATGCGGTGCCAAGGTCAGGCTCTGATGTTTGGTTCTCTTTAATCTAGCTGTCTGAGAGACACCAGCCCGGTGCCAGCAGGACCTTCCCAGCTGACGAGGTGGCCTTTCTATGCACCTGAGACAGACTGGCATCCCCAGATGTCTGCGAGATAAGTACAGGGCTGTGACCCACAGAGGGGATGAAGGCACGGTGCTGGTTTGGGATTTACTGGGAGGGGTTTTTGAGTCCGATTTGGAGGTGGGGGGTGTTCATGAAGTGGCCCCTTAGGCCCCATAAAAGCCACGTCGCACTTTTGATCCCAGTGCTGCGGTGCGCAGGGCAGAGCAGTCCCGGTGTGTCTCGTGTCACTTGTCTGTTGTGCATTACGTGTTGTTTGTGTATGCCATGTCTTTTACCTTAGGGGGGCCTGTCAGAAACCCTGGCATCCTTGTTAGCATCTGTGATCTCTGCATTCTTTGGCCTGGCAGCCCGGCCACAAAACTTTTGACTGGGGAGTTCAGACAGGCATCAGACTCTCTTCTGTCTTTGGAAGCATCCAGTCAGGTGTCTTGTCAGGTCTTGTTTTGAGCTGTCTGGACAGCTATGCCCACCTGGATCCATTTTGGTGGATTAGGACTTGTAAGAATGTGTGGGCAGGCAGAGGATTCCGACCATAGGATTATAGGCATCTGGTTTTGCTGTTCTTGGAATAAATCCTTCAGTTAGCATCTTCTTCCTCCAGGGTTCTCTGAGCTTCATCAGCTCACCATCAGTTTCAACTCGGTCATGTCCTTTTGCATTCTATCAGTCCTTGCGACCATTTTCTTTGCCGGTAGATTTCTGTCTGTGTGTTGTGTGCTTTGTTTGTCATGTCCTGTCTGTCCTGCGTCACGGGTGTCAGCACACATTTGTGCTGGAGCTGCTCTGCCCTGCTGCATAGCCTGGTGCAATAGTAGAAATCCCGGGGACTTGCAATGTGTAATGTGGGGTGTACTTGGACTCTAGGTGGGATTTGTAGATGGACACAGGATATCTGGAGCTCCTCAGTTATCCTGCAACAGTTTGACTCTTGCCCTATCTTTTTTTTCAGATTGAGATGGATTGAATCTGTGCCAGAGGGCCCCATCCCGTTGAGGGGGTTGCCCCGAGCAGGTGAGGCCCCATTTGTCTCTGCAGCAGAAGTGTGTATGGTGACTGTGTTACAGCACTGTTCTTTGTCTTTCTTTTAGGAAGTCAATCTGGATTCCAGCAGCCAAGGTGAGCAGCGGAGAGAAGTGGTTCTTATTGCTCAGCTCTCAAGAACAACAATTTTTCAGCAGATGGATCATGTCGCAAGAGAGATCTGCCCAGTGTCAAGGATGATGTTTGAGATTGAAGGTTCAGGTGATTGAGGATTGTGACCGGGAGAGGGAGGGTGATCAGGTATCCAGGTAGGAGGTCTTGGGAGGGGGTTTGCAGGCAGCAGGGTGAGAAAGGGTGTTTATTTGAGGGCCCCCTCACACAAGGCTGTTCAGAAGCCTAGCAGAGGCATTCCCATGTCTCGCAGCACACAAGGTCATCCACTGTACTCACAGCAATGCCATTTAACTTTGCCTTTTTCTTACCCAGGTGCCACCCCTAATGAAGGCCACAGCTTTGGAATCAGGATGCAGCTGGAGCCTCAGGGAGCCAGGCACACTCAGGAGAGGGCAAGTAGCTGACTGGCTGGGATATGTCCCCCATAATTCTGGACTCATACTTTTGTTTTCGTTTTCTTTATTGTAGCTGACCAAGAGGCTAACAGGCTATCAGGGGCCCTCGGAGGCAGACTCATTTCAGGACCAACGTGGATTGCCATCACTCATCATCCAAAAGATAAGTTGGGGGCTTTGGCCTGGAGATGGGAGTGTAGCAGATTGGGAGTTTTTGGGCCAGATTTAACAAATAGTGGAGGGAAAAGCAATCTCGTCCAAGGGCATGTTAGGACAAGTGAAGGGAGAGACTCTACTTTTGATGGCATCTTTTTGGCGGGCAGTGCAGAACAGCTCCGGTCTGTCTGGTGTTGTCCCGTGTGCCTGTTACCTGCTGTGTCTTTGGGGTCCCTTTTGCCTTCTCCGCTCGAGGCCTTCACCGCAAGCATGATGTGTCGTGTTTCACGTCCCCCTGTTGGTCACGTTCCGTGTCACGGGTGTCTGCACGTATTTGTCCCGGAGCTCTTTTGCCCTGCTGCCTGGCCTGCTGCAATAGGACAAACCATGGGGAGTTGAAATTTGTAATGTGGGATGTACTTGAGCTCTAGATGCTCTTCCTAGATTGACATAAGGTGTTTGCAGCTTTTGAGTTATCCTGGTGGTGTTTGACATATGTTGTAACTTTCTTTCAGGTGCAGATGCATTGCAGGTGTGGCAGAGGGTCAGGGTTAGGAGGTGCCGGGCCTTCTTAGGAGCACGGTGAGTAGCAGAGTGGTGGGGTTTTGGCCGATGCGGTGCCAAGGTCAGGCACTGATGTTTGGTTCTCTTTAATCTAGCTGTCTGAGAGACACCAGCCCGGTGCCAGCAGGAGCTTCCCAGCTGACGAGGTGGCCTTTCTATGCTCCTGACACAGACCGGCATTCCCAGATGTCTGAGAGATAAGTAGCGGGCTGTGACCCACAGAGGGGATGAAGGCATGGTGCTGGTTTGGGAATTACTGGGAGGGGTTTTTGAGTCCGATTTGGAGGTGGGGGGTGTTCATGAAGTGGCCCCTTAGGCCCCATAATAGCCACGTCTCACTTTGATCACAGCGCTGAGGCAGGGCAGAGCAGTCCCGGTGTGTCTCGTGTCCTTTGTCTGTTGTGCATTATGTGTTGTTTGTGTATGCCATGTCTTTTACCTTAGGGGGGCCTGTCAGAAACCCTGGCATCCTTGTTAGCATCTGTGATCACTGCATTCCCTGGCCTGGCAGCCCGGCCACAGAACTTTTGACTGGGGAGCTCAGACAGGCATCAGACTCTCTTCTCTCTTTGGAAGCATCCAGTCAGGTGTCTTGTCAGGTCTTGTTCGGAGCTGTAGGGACAGCTATGTCCCACCTGGATCCATTTTGGTGGATTAGGGCTTGTAAGAATGTGAGGGCAGGCAGAGGATTCTGACCACAGGATTCCTAGGCATCGATCTTTGCTGTTCTTGGAATAAATCCTTCAGTTAGAATCTTCTTCCCCCAGGGTTCTCTGAGCCTCATCAGCTGACCGTCAGTTTGAACTCAGTCATCTCCTTTTGCATTCTCTCAGTCCTTGCAGCCATTTTCCTTGCCAAGAGATTTCTGTTCCTGTTGTGTCCCCGTTGTGTGTCCTGTCCTGCCTGTCCTGTGTCACGGGTGTCAGCACACATTTGTGCCGGAGCTGCTCTGCCCTGCTGCATAGCCTGGTGCAATAGTAGAAATCCTGGGGACTTGGAATGTGTAATGTGGGGTGTAGTTGGACTCTAGGTGGGATTTGTAGATGGACACAGGATATCTGGAGCTCCTCAGTTATCCTGCAATAGTTTGACTCTTGTCCTACGTTTTTTTTCAGATTGAGATGGATTAAATCTGTGCCAGAGGGCCCCATCCCGGGTGGGCGGATTGCCCCGAGCAGGTGAGGCCCCATTTGTCTCTGCAGCAGAAGTGTGTATGGTGACTGTGTTACAGCACTGTTCTTTGTCTTTCTTTTTAGGAAGTCAATCTGGATACCAGCAGCCAAGGTGAGCAGCGGAGAGAAGTGGTTCTTATTGCTCAGCTCACAAGAAAAACAATATTTCAGCGGATTGATCATGTCGCAAGAGGGATCTGCCTAGTGTCAAGGATGATGTTTGAGATTGAGGCTTCAGGTGAGTTGAGGATTGTGACTAGGAGAGGGTGGGTGATCAGGTATCGACTTAGGAGGTCTTGGGAGGGGTTTTGCAGATAGCAGGGTGCGAAAGGGTGTTTATTTGGGGGCCCCCCCACACAAGGCTGTTCAGAAGCCTAGCAGAGGCATTCCCATGTCTCGCAGCACACAAGGTCATCCACTGCACTCACAGCAATGCCATTTAACTTTGCCTTTTTCTTACCCAGGTGCCACCCCTAATGAAGGCCACAGCCTTGGAATCAGGATGAAGCTGGAGCCTGAGGGAGCCAGGCACAGTCAGGAAAGGGCAAGTACCTGACTGGCTGGGATATGTCCCCCATAATTTTGGACTCATACCTTTGTTTTGGTTTTCTTTATTGTAGCTGACCAAGAGGCTAACAGGCTATCAGGGGCCCTCGGAGGCAGACTCATTTCAGGACCAACGTGGATTGCCATCACTCATCATCCAAAAGATAAGTCGGGGGCCTCGGTCTGGAGATGGGAGTGTAGCAGATTGGGAGTTTTTGGTCCAGCTTTAACAAATAGCGGAGGCAGAAGCAATCTTGTCCAAGGGCATGTTAGGACAAGTGAAGGGAGAGACTCTACTTTTGATGGCAGCTTTTAGGCGGGCAGTGCAGAACAGCTCCGGTCTGTCTGGTGTTGTCAGGTGTGCCTGTTACCTGCTGTGTCTTTGGGGTCCCTTTTGCCCTCTTCCCTCGAGGCCCTCACCGCAAGCATGATGTGTCGTGTTTCACGTCCCCCTGTTGGTCACGTTCCGTGTCACGGGTATCTGCACGTATTTGTCCCGGAGCTCTTTTGCCCTGCTGCCTGGCCTGCTGCAATAGGACAAACCATGGGGAGTTGAAATTTGTAATGTGGGATGTACTTGAGCTCTAGATGCTCTTCCTAGATTGACATAAGGTGTTTGCAGCTTTTGAGTTATCCTGGTGGTGTTTGACATATGTTCTAACTTTCTTTCAGGTGCAGATGGATTCCAGATGTGGCAGAGGGTCAGGGTTAGGAGATGCCGGGCCTTCTTAGGAGCGCGGTGAGTAGCAGAGTGGTGGGGTTTTGGCCAATGCGGTGCCAAGGTCAGGCATTGATGTTTGTTTCTCTTTAATGTAGCTGTCTGAGAGACACCGGCCCGGTGCCATCAGCAGCTTCCCAGCTGACGAGGTGGCCTTTCTCTGCACCTGAGACGGACTGGCATTCCCAGATGTCTGAGAGATAAGTAGAGGGCTGTGACCCACAGAGGGGATGAAGGCACGGTGCTGGTTTGGGAATTACTGGGAGGTGTTTTTGAGTCCAGTTTGGAGGTGGGGGGTGTTCATGAAGTGGCCCCTTAGGCCCCATAAAAGCCACGTCTCACTGTTGATCCCAGTGCTGCGGTGCGCAGGGCAGAGCAGTCCCGGTGTGTCTCGTGTCCTTTGTCTGTTGTGCATTATGTGTTTGTGTATGCAATGTCTTTTACCTTAGGGGGGCCTGTCAGAAACCCTGGCATCCTTGTTAGCATCTGTGATCTCTGCATTCCGTGTCCTGGCACCCAGGCCACACATGTGATTCTGATACCTGTCTGAGCTCCCTGGTCAAAAGTTCTCTCTTTGGAAGCATCCAGTCAGATGTCTTGTCAGGTCTTGTTCTGAGCTGTCCGGACAGCTACGCCCCACCTGGATCCATTATGGTGGATTAGGACTTGTAAGAATGTGAGGGCAGGCAGAGGATTCTGACCACAGGGTTCCTAGGCATCGGTCTTTGCTGTTCTTGGAATAAATCCTTCAGTTAGCATCTTCTTCCTCCAGGGTTCTCTGAGCCTCATCAGCTGACCGTCAGTTTGAACTCAGTCATCTCCTTTTGCATTCTCTCAGTCCTTGCAGCCATTTTCCTTACCAAGAGATTTTTGTCTGTGTGTTGTGCCCTTTGTTTGTCCTGTCCTGTCTGTCCTGTGTCACGGGTGTCTGCACACATTTGTGCCGGAGCTGCTCCGCCCTGCCCGGTAGCCGGGTGCAATTGGAGGCGTCTCGGGGGCTTGTAATTTGTAATGTGGGGTCTAGTTGGCCTCTAGATGGGATTTGTAAATGGACATGACATGTCTGGAGCCTCTAAGTTATCCTGCAGCCCTTTGACTTTTCTCCTAACTGTCTTTCAGATGCAGAAGGATCAAATCCAGGGCAGAGCCCCACATCTAGGGTGAGGGGATTCCCCCAAGCAGGTCAGTCACTGTTTTCCTCTGTAGAGGAAGCATAAATTCTGGCTGTCACAGCTCTTTTGCCTTTCCTTTTAGGAAGTCAGTGCAGAGAGCTGCAGTCCAGGCCAGCGGGCAAGGTGCGCATTGCGTAGCGTACACCCGCAGTTTTATTGCTGAGGTCTCAGTTTCTGGTGCAGCTCTAACTGTCTCCTCTTGTTTTTTTTCTTTCTTTTTATTCTTTTAGGTGGTCCACTTGTGATCTATCCCGGCCGAGGGTGCTCATGCGAGGCGGGTGCAAGCCTAAGGTATCGGTGTGGCATACTTGTCACGGTAGGGAGGTTGTGTTTTCCCAGTATCTCAGCATGCTTTTTTGCTTTGTTTCCTTGCAGGTGCTGTCGCTGCCCTAAGCATGACCAAGGAACAGAGGAGGGCAGGTGAGTCGGTGTTTAGGCAGGGTGAGTCATAGGGGAGCGTTATGCAGCAGCACGCTAAGCGTGTACATTTTCTTTTTGCAGGTGTCTTCTGGGATGCCTCCTGAGTCAAATCAAGTTTTGAGGTGAGCTGGGGCCACGGTGCGGAGGAGTTCCAGGGATTACTGTTTTTGAGGGCAATAGTCACATTTTCTGTTGTATCTTAGGTACCCTGAGCAGGCTCGTAGCCACAGCCGGGAAGCGGCAGCACCGAAGCACACACATCGAGAACATCTCAACCCGCACGTCCGACCGAGGATGGATTTTGTCCGCTCGTCTTCCAAAAGCTAAGTGTCGGGGCGGCGCTCGGGAGAAGGGGAAAAGCCTTTACTATCACAGGGGGCAGTTTCACGTCAGCTTAGCTGAGAGGTCTGTAGTGGGACGGGCTCTTTGAAATTAAAGAGAGAGGGTTTGTCCTCAGCCTCACGAGAGCCTTTGCCGGGCAGGGCAGTTCCGACCCATCTACACGTTCTCGTGGACTTTGCGTCGTCAGCTTTCCTCGACTAGGCATAGTCACGGCCGTTTTCCCCGAGGGGCTCGCCTTCGGGTCCGGAGCCATCGCCACGGTCATCAGGCAGTCCGCGTCCTTCCGTCGGCCGGCCGAGCGTCCGGAGGGTCTTCCTAACTGCTTTGACACTAACTTCTTTTTGCGAGCTACATTTCATCATCACGTGCCATCATCACAGGTCTTCCTTTCCTGTGGCTCATCTTGCGTTTGCAATATCAGATCCCTAAGGGGAAAGTTCCCGCTTGCCTTTGCGTCAGGTCATCTGGGTCCGTGTTATGTTGCGTGTGTCCATTGTCTTTCACGCCTAAGGCCTTTCTTACGTCTCGACGCTTTGTCGGCACTAACGCGTGCTATATTGCCTATATTCTACTCGTGTGCCTTTCTGGATCTTCCTTATTCTGCCCTCTTTATCTTTTTACTCTGAGCCAGGTAGGATTAGAGAAGATGTTCTCATCCGTCTTCCTTCTCACTACCAGCTTCGGTAGTGCCTTTTTTCCCCAATGACATTTTCTTTGACTTCTAGAGCAGTGTCTTATACCCTCCTGACGTGACTGCAGTAGTTCTATGGGTTCCATCTTCTGAAAGGGTATAGGTCTCAGGAATTCATCTTCCAGAGTGATCTTAAGTCCTGTTTTATATTGTATCTATCTACCTATATTGTATGTACCTGTGTTGGCATATATTGTATGTAATTATATTGTATATACCTACGTTGGCTTATACTGTATGTACTTGTGTCAGCTTTTACTGTATGCACTTAGGTTGCGTGTACCTGTGTCGGCTTATACTGTACGTACTCATGTTGCATGTACCTGTGTTGGCTTATACTGTATGTACTTATATTGTATGTACTTGTGTTGGCTTATATTGCATGTACTTGTGTCAGCTTTTACTGTATGCACTTAGGTTGCATGTACCTGTGTTGGCTTATACTGTATGTACTTATATTGTATGTACTTGTGCTGGCTTATATTGCATGTACTTGTGTCAGCTTTTACTGTATGCACTTAGGTTGCATGTACCTGTGTCGGCTTATACTGTATGTACTTATATTGTATGTACTTGTGCTGGCTTATATTGCATGTACTTGTGTCAGCTTTTACTGTATGCACTTAGGTTGCGTGTACCTGTATTGGCTTATACTGTATGTACTTATATTGTCTGTACCTCTGTTGGTTTATCTTGCATGTACCTGTGTTGGTTTATAGTCTATGTATTTATCTTGCGTGTACCTGTGTTGGCTTATACTGTATGTACTTATATTGTATGTACCTGTGTTGGCTTATATTGCATGTACTTGTGTCAGCTTTTACTGTATGCACTTAGGTTGCGTGTACCTGTGTTGGCTTATACTGTATGTACTTATGTTGCATGTACCTCTGTTGGCTTATCTAGCATGTACCTGTGTTGGCTTATACTGTATGTACTTATCATGTATGTAAGTGCGTTGCATTTTATTGTCTGTACTGGCACTTTGTGCATTGGCTTATATTATGCGTATCTATGTTGTACCACTTACGGTCGGAGCTGCCCTGCCCTGGCAGCTAGTCATAGTTAGGTGGAACAGTTATAGAAATTTTCCTGTTGCTTTGTGTTTTGTGGGGTTTTGGGTAGAAAACTTATCGGTTCAGAGCGGGGACAATTCCCGGCCGTCAGATTGGCACTTGCTGACCACTATCTGTTGTCTCACAGGTCCCCGAGGCTACCGATTTCCCTAATCTACCATTTGATGTCAGGGAGGGGCAGCCAGAAGATGCGTCGAAGCACGTTCTTCAGCGTCTCAGGTAAGGGCCGCAGCGAGCATGTAAGCGGGCAGAGCGTGTGAGCATGTGTGAGAGCCTGTGGCTGTGTTTGTCTGTGTGTGCTCGTCTCTGTGTGTGTGAGCACAGGGTGAGTGGATTTAACCTCGTGCGTGTGACGTTTGCTTTTCATGTTTTTCAACTCATTTTTAAAATTAGAATAAAAAATCCCCAGCCGGGGGGTTTTTTTTTTTTCCCCCCGGCTGGGTTTTTTTTTCCTCGGTCCCGGTCGGTCCGCGAGGCGACTTTCATCGCCAAAGTTCGGGCACGGAACGGCCAGGGACCGGGGTTTTCGTCAGGCAGGAGGATTTTTCGGGGGCTCCCGGGAACCACGTTCCCGAGGAGCGGTGCGAATGTGTGCCGAGGGTTAGCGGAGCGGTTGAGCTGAGAGTCAGTGTGGGTTTGTGTGTAAGCTGAAGTGTTTATGTGTGTGTGTGTGTGCCTGTTGAAGGTCTGTAGGGTTGTAACCTTGTATGCTGTTTGCTTTTCAGGATTTTCAACTCATTTTTAAAATTAGAATAAAAAATCCCCAGCCGGGGGGTTTTTTTTTTTTCCCCCCGGCTGGGTTTTTTTTTCCTCGGTCCCGGTCGGTCCGCGAGGCGACGTTCATCGCCAAAGTTCGGGCACGGAACGGCCAGGGACCGGGGTTTTCGTCAGGCAGGAGGATTTTTCGGGGGCTCCCGGGAACCACGTTCCCGAGGAGCGGTGCGAATGTGTGCCGAGGGTTAGCGGAGCGGTTGATGTGGGAGGTAGTGTGTGTTTGTGTGTAAGCTGGAGTGTGTGTATGTGTGTGTGTGTGTGCCTGTTGAAGGTCTGTAGGGTTGTAACCTTGTATGCTGTTTGCTTTTCAGGTTTTTCAACTCATTTTTAAAATTAGAATAAAAAATCCCCAGCCGGGGGGTTTTTTTTTTTTTCCCCCCGGCTGGGTTTTTTTTTCCTCGGTCCCGGTCGGTCCGCGAGGCGACGTTCATCGCCAAAGTTCGGGCACGGAACGGCCAGGGACCGGGGTTTTCGTCAGGCAGGAGGATTTTTCGGGGGCTCCCGGGAACCACGTTCCCGAGGAGCGGTGCGAATGTGTGCCGAGGGTTAGCGGAGCGGTTGATGTGGGAGGTAGTGTGTGTTTGTGTGTAAGCTGGAGTGTGTGTATGTGTGTGTGTGTGTGCCTGTTGAAGGTCTGTAGGGTTGTAACCTTGTATGCTGTTTGCTTTTCAGGTTTTTCAACTCATTTTTAAAATTAGAATAAAAAATCCCCAGCCGGGGGGTTTTTTTTTTTTTCCCCCCGGCTGGGTTTTTTTTTTCCTCGGTCCCGGTCGGTCCGCGAGGCGACGTTCATCGCCAAAGTTCGGGCACGGAACGGCCAGGGACCGGGGTTTTCGTCAGGCAGGAGGATTTTTCGGGGGCTCCCGGGAACCACGTTCCCGAGGAGCGGTGCGAATGTGTGCCGAGGGTTAGCGGAGCGGTTGATGTGGGAGGTAGTGTGTGTTTGTGTGTAAGCTGAAGTGTGTGTTTGTGTGTGTGTGTGCCTGATGAAGGTCTGTAGGGTTGTAACCTTGTATGCTGTTTGCTTTTCAGGTTTTTCAACTCATTTTTACAATTAGAATAAAAAATCCCCAGCCGGGGGGTTTTTTTTTTTTTCCCCCGGCTGGGTTTTTTTTTCCTCGGTCCCGGTCGGTCCGCGAGGCGACGTTCATCGCCAAAGTTCGGGCACGGAACGGCCAGGGACCGGGGTTTTCGTCAGGCAGGAGGATTTTTCGGGGGCTCCCGGGAACCACGTTCCCGAGGAGCGGTGCGAATGTGTGCCGAGGGTTAGCGGAGCGGTTGATGTGGGAGGTAGTGTGTGTTTGTGTGTAAGCTGAAGTGTGTGTTTGTGTGTGTGTGTGCCTGATGAAGGTCTGTAGGGTTGTAACCTTGTATGCTGTTTGCTTTTCATGTTTTTCAACTCATTTTTAAAATTAGAATAAAAAATCCCCAGCCGGGGGGTTTTTTTTTTTTTTCCCCCCGGCTGGGTTTTTTTTTCCTCGGTCCCGGTCGGTCCGCGAGGCGACGTTCATCGCCAAAGTTCGGGCACGGAACGGCCAGGGACCGGGGTTTTCGTCAGGCAGGAGGATTTTTCGGGGGCTCCCGGGAACCACGTTCCCGAGGAGCGGTGCGAATGTGTGCCGAGGGTTAGCGGAGCGGTTGATGTGGGAGGTAGTGTGTGTTTGTGTGTAAGCTGAAGTGTGTGTTTGTGTGTGTGTGTGCCTGTTGAAGGTCTGTAGGGTTGTAACCTTGTATGCTGTTTGCTTTTCAGGTTTTTCAACTCATTTTTAAAATTAGAATAAAAAATCCCCAGCCGGGGGGGTTTTTTTTTTTCCCCCCGGCTGGGTTTTTTTTTTCCTCGGTCCCGGTCGGTCCGCGAGGCGACGTTCATCGCCAAAGTTCGGGCACGGAACGGCCAGGGACCGGGGTTTTCGTCAGGCAGGAGGATTTTTCGGGGGCTCCCGGGAACCACGTTCCCGTGGACCAATGATTGCTGGGGTTTAATTTAGTAGTTTTGGTGAGAGGGCTGGTGGGTTTGTGTGCTATTTGAAGCGAGTGTCTGTGGTGGGTGAGTGTTGTTTTCTCTGTGGTTTTGTTGTTTTGGGTTTCCTGTAACCATAGATTAACATGTAATGGAAACAGAAAAAGGTTATATGTTTGTGTTATTATTTGTACTGCTTTGTACTGCTTTGTACTGCTTTGTACTGCTTTGTACTGCTTTGTACTGCTTTGTACTGCTTTGTACTGCTTTGTACTGCTTTGTACTGCTTTGTACTGCTTTGTACTGCTTTGTACTGCTTTGTACTGCTTTGTACTGCTTTGTACTGCTTTGTACTGCTTTGTACTGCTTTGTACTGCTTTGTACTGCTTTGTACTGCTTTGTACTGCTTTGTACTGCTTTGTACTGCTTTGTACGTGAATTAGATTTTATTGTTGTGTCTATGGATTGTATCTGCGCTTGCATTTGTATGCACTATGTCTTGTATGTCTATGTCTTTTGCTGATTTCCTGTAATAAAGTTGAATCACCCCTAATAAAGATACCCCCTGCCCTTCCCTAAACCCCCCCTTTACCCCCACGGCTCCTGTCTTTTTTTCGTGTGGTTTTGTCATTTTTTTCCTCTGTGTTTCTTCCTTTTGCTCCTTACTTTCCTTTTCTGTTTTTCACTTAACTTCTATCTGTCTCCAACCCTGTGTTTCTGTGTCTCACTCTTTCTGATGCTGTCTTGCTTCTGTAACTCTGTTCTCTTTCTCTCTTTACTTTGCACCTTATTTCTTTTCCTTTTTAACTTTCACCTGTGCTCTTCTTCCTTGTTTTTCTGTCTGCGTTCTCCTTTTCCTTCGTTTGTCTTTTTTTGCTCTTAGTCTTTTCCTTCTTCACTCTACCCTGAGTTTTTCCTGTATCCTAATCCTAACCACTTTTTTTCCCTTTTAACTCCCGTTCTTCACTTTTTCCCTTCTCCTTTTCTTTATTGCCTCTGTCTTGGTTTCTCTCTGTGTTTTCTTCTCCTCTGTCTCTCTGTCTTCTTTTTTTTCTCTGTGTTCTTTTTTCTTTGTCTTTTCTTCTGTCTGTTTTTCTTTCTCTGTCTTTTGTGCCTCTCTCTTCTCTATTTTCTTTATTCTCTCCTTTTTCTCCATCTCCTTTCTTTTCTCTCTCTTTCTCTTTTCTCTCTTTTGTCTGCTTTTCTCTTTTCTCTCTATTTTTCTCTCTTTCGTTTCTGTCTTCTCTCTGACTTTTTTCTTGTCTCTCTTAATCTCTTTTTTCTGTCTCTTCTCTTTCTTTTCTCTCTGTCTCTCTCTTCTCTCTTTTCTCTCTCTCTTCTCTTTTTTCTCTCTCTCTTCTCTTTTCTCTCTCTCTCTGTCTTTTCTCTCTCTCTCTTTTCTCTCTCTATTTCTAACTTTGTTTTCCTTTCTAGCTTTAGTTTTAAAAAAGCAGCAGTAGAAAATTTCAGGCTCCCTGGGAGTAAAGCAAAAAAAAAAAAATAATTATAAAACAAAGCATTTACTCCCGGGAGCCTGAAATTTTCTACTGCTGCACCAGACATATAGTTTTTCTCTTCTTTTATATATAGTGTATATAGGAACCCCACCCACCCCTAATCAGTACCCCAGCTGCTGCCAATCACACCTGATGAGTCACACCTGTCACTAGGCACCATACCCAAGCACCCACCCCGAGGCAGTGCCCCCCGATGCCAAGCACCCACCCGGTACTTAGTCCCCCTCCCCAGCTGCCACTCCCCAGAGGCCACCCCCACCACCAGCAATGCACCACCCCCCGTAACCAAGCACCCACCCCCTGTTGTCCCCGCCCACCGCTAGCTGCCACCCCCCAGACGCAGCCCCCACCCCTAGCTGCCACCCCGACTGCCGGTCCACCAGCCCCCGTCACCAACCACACCACCCCCTGTTGCTCGCCACAGCACTGAAACAGCGCCCCCTGCTGTCCGGGTCGGCGTATTGCCATTACAGCTCCCCATTACAGCGCCCCCTGCCGTCCACCGCGCCGCACTGCATGTACACACAGCGCGACTACCGCGTGACGTCACAAGAGCGACACACACCCCCACAAGGGCCCCCC